>NW_025725945.1:0-261630 GCF_021461395.2 Schistocerca americana
AATAGGTACGACACAATAGATGAACAAAACACAGAGACAACGGCACCGGACGACACACAAACTAACAACACAAAAACAACAGAGGAAGAGGTGACAAAATATAGAATCCCCCCACTAGTAGTTCAGTACGACCAATCGTATAAAACCATCCATGACCTGATTAAACAAACCGTAGGAGACGGAAAATTTACGGTAAAAACTACAGGGGAAGATAAAATAAAAGTAACACTACACACAGTAGACGAATACAAGAACGTCAAAACAATGTTACAAAACCACAAAGTCCACTACTATACGTTTCCAATAGCGGCTAAGAAACCCATTAAGGTAGTGTTCCGCGGCATGCCGCATAAAACTAACACAGCTGACATCAAAACATTCCTCGAGGAACAAGGCTTCGAGGTAAGCACGGTGGTAAAAACCCACCCAAAGAGGCCATGGCCCCTACACACTGTCACCCTCCCAGACTCCTCACAGAACAGAAAGATTTGGGAGGTGGAGAGAATCCTGGCAGTGGAAGTAACTCCCGAAAAACTGAAGAAGAAATCAGGACCGGGTAGATGCTTCAACTGCCAGGAAATAGGACACCTAGCAAGGGACTGTGGCATGCCAATGAGATGCGTCAGATGCGGAGATGCCCACACATATGACGAATGCAGGGTGCCTAGGGGGGAAGGCAAGGAATCGTGCTGCAACTGCAGAGGAGCACACCCTGCCAGCTACCTAGGGTGCCCTGCATATCGGCACGCCAGGGATCGCCACAGGGGAAAACAAACCTACGGTGGCCGCTCTCAAAGACCGGCAAATAAAACGGCACCCCAACAACCGCCCCCTTACCGACAATTTAGACAGACAACAACGAGAGTGTACGCATCGCGTACATACGCAGCAACCGTAGGCGATCCCAACAAACCACCCGACCCAAACCAGGTTCCTGGAAACGGAGAACTGCCTAGGGAAGCCCCTCAGCGCCCCCCCAAGCCCAGTCTGCATCAATCAACCGAGGACGCCACTATACAGGGACTCGCCTCGTCGATCAAAATGCTGCAAGAACAGATGACCCACTTGGTCAACGTTCTTGCCAGCATCACGCGCCTTCCAGCCGAACTCGCTACGGCAGCTAAGCAGTCGCAACCTACAGCGACTACCACAGGAAACCCCACACCCCACCATGGATAGACGACCAAATATACAAGGTCTCAAAATCTGCGTCTTCAACGCAGACGGTCTATTCAATCAAGCCCTCGAATTTAGAGAATTCATAAAAGAGGAAAACATTGACGTATGCCTAGTAGCCGAAACACACCTTAAACCAGGGGTAAGGGCATCTGTACCAAATTACAATTGTTACAGACGCGATCGGCCCACTGCAGGAGGCGGGGTCGCAGTATACGTCAAACGAGGCATAGAACACCACCAGGTGTACCCACCAGCAACCCAACAGGTAGAAACGGTCGCAATACAAATAGCCACCGTAACAGGACCCCTCACAGTCGTTGCAGCCTACCGCCCCCCTTCCCCAACGCTTGAAGAGGACGACATAGCTGCATTAAGCCAAATAAGAGGCAAGCTCCTAATAGGAGGAGACCTCAATGCCAAACACGCAGACTGGCACTCAAGAGTAAGTAATAGAGCTGGTCGACAACTGCAACGACTCGCGCGCACGCATCAGTTCCAAGTGTGGGGCCCAGAGGAACCCACCCACTTCCCGAAAAACGGGAACAGGGCAGACGTCCTCGACATTGCGCTCACAAAACACATCATGGGTTTTGTGTCCGCAAGTTCAATGAACAGAATGTCGTCGGACCACAACCCTGTCATTCTCGAGGTCGATATGGGAGAATGGCTCTCTATCCCACAGCTAAGAACCTCACACAAACGCACAAATTGGGAACAGTTCCGCGCCAATATAGCTACAGAACTGACCCAAGCCCCGCCTCCAACAGCAGACACTGTCGAGCAAACGCTGGAAGACCTCACGAAAGCGATCCTGCAAGCAGCTGAGGAAGCCACGCCTGCGCCAGCGGGTCCCCCCCGCCCCAGGCAACTTCCCCAGCACCTGCTTGCACAAATAAGACACAAAAACAGGATCGCCAAAGAGTGGAAACTCACAGGCAACAGAAACACAAGGAGGCTGCTCAACAGACTACAAAGAGAGTTGAAAGTTGCGCTCACTGAGCACCGCAACCAGCAATGGTCCGAAAGACTATCAACTCTCAACTTAGAAGACCACAGTCTATGGCAAGCCACGAAACAGTTCACGAAAAGACGCGCTAGAATGCCGCCTCTGCACGGCGAACGTGGACTGCAGTTCAGCGCCGTAGACAAAGCAAACGCGCTAGCCGACGTGTTCGAGAAGCAATTCACGCCAGCAGAGGCACAGGACAGGGAACACGTCGAAACAGTTCGCAGACAACTGGCCACCTTTTTAGCAGCAGAAGACGAAGATGAATACACGCCACTCTTCAGCCCTGAAGACGTGGCAGGAGCCATCAAGTCACTGCCAATAAAAAAGGCACCAGGCCACGACCAGCTCACCAACGAACTCCTAAAACATATCCCGCCACTGGCAATAACCCACTTAGCTGATATCTTCAATGAAATTACGCGATCACAAAAATTCCCGACCCAGTGGAAACATGCAGAAGTAGTCGCGATCGCAAAACCAGGGAAAGACCCGGTATTCCCGCAGCACTACAGACCAATTAGTCTCCTGCCCACCCTCAGCAAACTGTACGAGCGCCTCCTCTTAACTCCGATTCAAGATCACATCAGAAGAGAGCAAATTATGCCAAAATTTCAATTCGGTTTCCAGCAACAACACTCCGCCCCCCAACAAATAATGAGGGTAGTTGAAGCAGCTACAGAAAGCTTCAACCGAAAGGGCTACTGCGGGATCGTCTTATTAGACGTCGCCAAGGCTTTTGATTCAGTCTGGCACACCGGAATCTTGCACAAAATGTACACCCAAGGCTTCCCAGGGACGATAGTAAAACTTATACAGAGCTATCTAACCAGTAGGACATTCTCCGTTAAGATCGATCGATCACAGTCGAGCAGGAGAAGAATACGCGCTGGAGTGCCCCAAGGGTCCGTACTGGGTCCTACCCTGTACAACCTTTACACAGCCGACATTCCTGTAACGCAGCACGTCCAAACAGCACAATATGCAGACGACACCGCCTTCTTCTCCTGCTCCACGAACAGGAACCTGGCAACGAGAAGACTACAAACAGCACTAAACAGGACTGACTCATGGGCCAAGAAATGGCGCATCTCATTGAATACTGAAAAGACCCAGGCACTTATGATAACAAGACGCATCGGGAAACGCCGCCCCCTAAGAAGACCCATCCAACTGCTGCAGCTACAAGGGCAAAATCTCCCCTGGAGAAACACGGCGAGATACCTCGGTGTGACACTGGACAAGCGACTAACTTGGAAGTGCCACATCGAGGAACTCCGCAAGAAAGCCCTAGGAAGGATGCAAGTCCTCTATCCTATATTGAATGAACGCAGTTCACTAGACCCCAGCACCGGAGTAGCGGTCTATAGAAGCCTTATTAGGCCGATACTGGAATACGCATGCCCCGTATGGGGCTATGCAGCCAGATCGACAATAGGCCGCCTACAAAAGATTCAAAACAGAGCTCTCCGGAGAGCCTTACACGTACCTCCACGATTCCCCACAGCAGATCTACATGCTGCTGCGGATATCGATACACTACAAACACGGTTCCGAAACCTGGCAGAACAGTTTTATGCCACAGCCGGTACCGCATATAATGAACTCATCAACACACTTGGCCAATACGACCAAACACATGATAAATATAAGAGACCCAAATCAATACTCTCCTGAGTAAAACAACAGAAACACACACCTCTCACGAGTAAAACAACAGAACCACACACCTCTCACCACAACAGATAAAAACAAAAGAACAGTACATCCAAAAACACCCAGCCACAGTGAAGGAAATGTCCCCAAGGGACAATAACCTTCCCAGCAACACCTTCCAATAAGAGGAAGAAATTAGAGAGGAGCGCGCGCGCTGCGCCGGCACGCACTCCGCTGCTCGACTCGCTGCCGCTCGCACCGGTCGTTTTCGTTTCCGTTTCGTGTGCACCGTCGCTAGCCCATCGCCATGTCCGGACGCGGAAAGGGAGGCAAAGTCAAGGGCAAGTCAAAGTCCCGCTCAAGCAGGGCTGGGCTCCAGTTCCCGGTCGGCAGAATCCACCGCCTCCTGCGCAAGGGAAACTACGCAGAGCGCGTCGGCGCCGGGGCGCCCGTCTACCTCGCCGCCGTCATGGAGTACCTCGCGGCTGAGGTGCTCGAGCTGGCCGGAAACGTGGCCCGCGACAACAAGAAGACGCGCATCATCCCGCGCCACCTGCAGCTTGCCATCCGCAACGACGAGGAGCTCAACAAGCTCCTGTCGGGCGTCACCATCGCACAGGGTGGTGTCCTGCCCAACATCCAGGCCGTCCTGCTGCCAAAGAAGACCGAGAAGAAGGCCTAAAGGAGGCCAGGCAATCGCAGCCGCCGCGTGCTCCCCTGCACGCAACGCGCTTTGCCGGCTCGGCCCACAACAATCGGCCCTTTTCAGGGCCACCACACAAACCTACGTCCAAAGCAAAATTTCAGTCGTCCTCGCCGCACCTTGTTTTGTTTTTTAACTTTGCACTTTCACAGCACAGCCGCCGCCGGCGCACGTCCGCCATCTTGTCGTCCACACAGCCCGTGTGGCCCAACACACACACACACACACATTTTGCACGGTCGCAGTCGCCTTCCAAACGACAACGGCAGCAATAATGACCATTGTTAAAGGGAGGCGTGTCGACACACCGCCCTCCACTCCCGCGCGCAACGGCCGTCGACACGAACGAAACAGCTGATCCGGCCGCCTTGCCTCGGAAACCCCAACGCCGCCGCAAACACACAGAGCCAAACCACGCAAGCAAATAATCACCGCCTCTCGCACAACAACACACAGCCCGCCATCTCCGTCGCGATCGATACAAAGACACACAAACGAAGCAGCTCCACACACAGCCAGCCACATGACACGTTTCCTTTCCTTCTCCCCTCCCAGTCACATCACGTCGCTCACAAACGGAAAGAAAGAAACAAAGAAAGAAAGAGAGAGAGAAACAAACAAACAACACAGCGCACACACGCAGCAACAACACAGACTCTTTCGCACTTTTCAACTTCCGAACAGTGTGGTGGCCCTGAAAAGGGCCGTTTTCTAGTCTCTCCCACCCACAAGCACGGCCGCGGGAAGGCCAGCGCCCGCTGCGACGCAGCCTAACCGCCGAAACCGTACAGGGTGCGCCCCTGCCTCTTCAGGGCGTACACCACGTCCATGGCCGTCACAGTCTTGCGCTTGGCGTGCTCAGTGTACGTCACCGCGTCGCGGATCACGTTCTCCAGGAACACCTTCAGCACCCCGCGGGTCTCCTCGTAGATCAGACCAGAGATGCGCTTCACGCCGCCCCTGCGAGCCAGGCGGCGGATGGCGGGCTTCGTGATGCCCTGGATGTTGTCGCGCAACACCTTGCGGTGCCGCTTGGCGCCACCCTTGCCGAGCCCCTTTCCTCCCTTGCCGCGGCCTGTCATCCTTCCTTCCTCGGGCAAAGCAAAACGTGCACAAACAGCAGCTGCAGCGGCTGGAGAGTCGGCTACGGTCTGCGCCCAGCGCGCCCGCCGCCCCCCTATATAGACTCTGGCCCGCCCTCCCCCCACCACGCGCAACCGAGGGCATATAAGCGCAGCACGGAGGCGCGCGGGCCCGTTGTCAAGGCAGCACCGGACGCCGCGCCGCACCTAACCTCCACGCACGCCGCTCCGCTACCGCTACCGCCATGGCCCGCACAAAGCAAACGGCCCGCAAGTCCACCGGCGGAAAGGCGCCGCGCAAACAGCTCGCCACCAAGGCGGCGAGGAAGAGCGCGCCCGCCACCGGAGGCGTCAAGAAGCCCCACCGCTACAGGCCGGGCACCGTCGCCCTGCGAGAAATCAGGCGCTACCAGAAGAGCACAGAGCTGCTCATCCGCAAGCTGCCATTCCAGCGCCTAGTGCGCGAGATCGCCCAGGACTTCAAGACCGACCTGCGCTTCCAGAGCTCCGCAGTCATGGCCCTGCAGGAGGCCAGCGAGGCCTACCTCGTCGGCCTCTTCGAAGACACCAACCTGTGCGCAATCCACGCCAAGCGCGTCACCATCATGCCCAAGGACATCCAGCTCGCGCGCCGCATCCGCGGCGAGCGCGCCTAAACCGCGCCGCGGCACCGCACCGCACAAACAAAAACGGCCCTTTTCAGGGCCACTAACATCTCTCCGTCGCGAGCAACCTTTGTCGGTCGCCTGCCTCTCGCCCCGCAACCCAAAAACAAAAACCACCACTTCCCGTCCGTCCGCCACACCCGCTCACTCTGCCTGCCTGCTAGCAGCGCGCAACAATCACACATCATCCCTCCCCGGCGCACAATACCCAACGGCCGACGTCACACCGCACGGGTGGCTGGCCGGCCGCCGCTTTCGTTTCGAAAACAAAAACAAAAACACCCGCACTCCACTCCGACGGCCAACGGCCAGGCAGGCGCGCTCGCTCGCTCTACACGCCACCGAAATCCCCCGCCGACTCCTTCCCACATCTCAACGTGCCCCCCGTTGCAAAACATAACACACACAAAGGAACAAAACAAAGACCAGACACGACTCGACAAGACGACAGACATCCGAGAAGAACGAACGCAGGCAAGCCAACCAACGTATTCAAACAAAACAACAACGTGACAGAAAACCAACCGTCGGCCGCCGCCACAAACACGGCGACAATCAACCACGACAACAACAACAACACCGCTTACCGCTACCGCCGCCCACACCCGCCACCGACCCCCGCAATCCAACCACCGCGGCACGCAAACAGCATCCCCACGGGCATACAGACAGACCCCCACACCAAACGCAACACGACAATCAAAACCTTCCCCGACGTGCTTTGATGGCCCTGAGAAGGGCCGTTTTGGGCCGCGCGTCTCTTGCGCGCCACTAGACGACGACGGGGGGTGGGGACGACGGAGCCAAGCGCCAAACCCTTCCTTTCCCATCTCTTTCTCCTCTACTCTACTTCTTCTTCTTGGGCGAAGCCTTCGCCTTAGACGGCGTCGTCGCCTTCTTCGGGCGCGGCGCCTTCGGCTTCTTCGTCGGAACCTTGGCGGCCTTCTTCGCCTTCGACGGCGACTTGGCCTTGGCCGGCTTGGCCGCAGCCGCCTTCTTCGCACCCGCGGGAGCGGCCGACGCCGCAGACGCCTTCTTGGCGGCGCCCGCCTTCCGACCGGTCGCCGCCTTCACGCCACCAGCCTTCTTTGCGCCGGCCGCACGGGCGCCCTTCTTCTCCTTGCTGGCCGGAGCGGCGCGCTTCTTCTTGGCACCGCCAGCACGAGCCTTGCCGCCCTCGGCCGCCCCCCCGCCGCCGCCGGCGCCGGCAAGCTTGAACGAGCCGGACGCGCCCTTCCCCTTCGTCTGCACCAGCTCGCCCGCCACGACGGCCGACTTGAGGTACTTCTTGATAAACGGCGCCAGCTTCTCCGCGTCCAGCTTGTAGTGCGCGGCTATGTACTTCTTGATCGCCTGCAGCGACGACCCGCCGCGCTCCTTCAGACTCTTGATGGCGGCCGTCACCATCTCAGAGGTGCGCGGGTGCGCAGGCTTGGCGCGCGGCTTCTTCGCAGACGACGCAGACTTGGCCTTCTTCGTAGTGCCGGTGGCGGCGGGTGCCGCAGCAGTCTCGTTCGTAGCCGCCTGATCTGCCATTTCGACGACGCGCGTAACACACAGCGAGAGCGAGCGGGACGGCAGGCACGCAAGCACAGCACAGCAGCAGAGCAGAGAATCACAAGGCCCAGCCAGTGTCGCGGGCGGGCGCGGACGGCCGAGAGAGCGGCCGCCACTCTGCGCGCCGCCGCGCCGCGCCTCCCGCGCTTGCTACCGCCCAACGTCCGACAGCCTGTGCGGAGCAGCCCCAAACCTGCGCCACAACCGCCCGCGCCTTTCAAACCACCGAGGATGGGGCTACACACAGCCACACCACAGTCGCCAACCAGTCGCCACGGCAGCGCCGCAAACCACGGCCAAACTGCAGCTACCGCGCGCTACAGCCTGGGTCGGCCCGCCGAGAATCGCCGCCCCCGCCCAAATGCCGCCCCCACAGCCCCAGCCGACGACCCGCCACAATGGCCAAACCTTCGGCAAAACTCCCACACCGTCGCCGCGGCAGCCCGGCCAGCGCGGCCGGCGCCACAGCCACACAAGCCGAGGCGTGCGGCGATGACGGCCGTGCAAACGCGCCTCCGCCGCCCCATCGCCTTCCGTCGCCCTCCCGCCGTTTCCCGATCGGCCCGCAGCCGTCGGGCCACATCGCGCGCCGTCCTCCTCCTCTCGCCGGCCAACATTCACAGCCGTTTCTCACCAATTGCCCGCCGCAAACGGACGCCGCCTGCGCAACAGGCGCCGCCGCCCCTCGCCGCTTCCGACCCAACCCCTCGACCGAGGCAAACCGCAATCCGAATCTACAGACCAACCCAATCTGCCGTCAAGCACACACGACAGCCGACCTTACACGTTACGCGTTACACATTACGTTTACACGTCTACGTTAGGTTAGGTTAGGTGGACGTGGGTTAGGTTAAGGGGACTTGGGTTAGGTTAAGCGTCAAACTTAGGTTAAGCATTCAAACACGTCAGGCGTCAGAGGTTAGGTTAGGTTAGGTTACACGTTAGGTTAAGGGGTCAGTGCTAGGTTAAGAAGCGTCAAACGTAGGTTAAAAAAGCGTTCAAACGTGAGGCGTGAGCCGGACAGCTTACCTTACGTAGACGTTAGGGGCTCACAGGCTGAGCTCACCTCGCCACACCACAGGTTAGGTTCGGTTCGGTTCGCTCGGCTCAGCGTAAAGCGCCGAGGTCAGGGTTACGTTCGTTCACCTTCGGGCGCCACACTTTCGGTTGAAAGGTCGCGACGGGACGACGTCGGCACGCACGCCGCAAACGAACAAAAACGTACAGACGACGTCGGAAACCGCCGACAGACGGGGGAGCAGCACGACCACGACCAGACACCGAGCGCGAACGAGACACACGCGAACCACCCCCACCGGCCAAAGGGCACCACACAACAACCCAGAGCACCACGTGTCGACACCAGAGCAACCCGCCGCTCACGCGACATGGCTGGCACCGAAGGGCAACCGCCCGCAACTGCGCTTTCCGCGCCGGCCCGGATGCACGTCGTGCTACAACAACACCACTACCGTACACAGCCGCTGTTCACAACATCACTATCAATGGCGCGCCCGCGGCTCGCCGCCGTCGCAGTCGCAGCCCCAACGCCAGCACTTTTGCACCACCATTCACACGCACCGCAACACAGCTCGCCGACACAGCCGAACAAAACAAACACCACACAACAACAGCAACAACAACGCCGCCGCCTCTACTTGTGCCGGCGACCCACCCCGCCGATGGCGCACCTTTCGCCAGCCGGCAATCGACACACACGCACCCACCCACCGGGGCCCAGTGCAAAAAAAAAAAAAAAAAAAAAAAAAAAAAAAAAAAAACACACAAAAACAAAAAAACCAAACAACACAAACGACACGGGAAGCGCACACCGCCACTTCGCGCGCACGCCACCAACCAGTCGTCGTCTCAAAATAACAAACACAAACAAAATAAACTAACAACTAGGGCAACACAAAACAAAAACGCCTCGCACGAACCGAACCGCCCACAAAAAGGACAAGCACACGCACAGCCTCTGCTGACGACCACGACGCAGCGGCACGCTGCTCCTGTCCCGCGCCCCGCGCCCCGCGCCCCACTCGATTCACAACTCACGCGACACCGTCAACGACGGGCTCGCTTCCCGCAACCTACCACCTTTCCGCCACGACGCACAGCCCCAGCCCCACCCGACGACTGCACTTTCACCACCGCCTCCCCCTTCCCCCCCAAAACACACACACACACACACACACACACACACACACACACACACACAGCCAGCCAAAAACGCACTCGCGACCCACACATGCACGTGCATCGGCACACGCCAACCAGTCAACGTCGACAACCACACGCAAGGCTCGAAACGAAAACGAAACCGGCGTCCTTCCACGTTGCCATCAAGCTACGCGACACAAGACACAAGGAACCAACACAACAGCCGGCCCCACTAATTCCCACTCTCACGCCGCAAAAAGCACACCGACACCGCCAAACACGCACGCACATTCCCCTTCGCACTGACACCACCGACCGGCTCGCTACCACACACCTCTCGGCAGCCGTTTTCACGCCAATTCGCCACACCGCCCACACAGTCGACAAGCGCCCGCCCTGTACGGCACACGCAACGACGCAGCGCAGCAAAGGCCGCCCGCAACACATACCTCTCCGCCGCCCGACGCGCCAACCGCCACGCCACACCACACCGCACCGCCAGCCACTCGCAAATTGTGCACTGCCACCAGCCACACGTCCAACACGCCGCGCCGCCTCCGGCCACCCGCCAGGGGGCGCTCACGTCCGCGACAACAGCGCGGCCCGCCGGGCCGGGCCGAACCGAACCGAGCCGCCGCTGCTCTGCACTCGGCACGGCCACACCCTGCTGCAGACCGGGCTCGTCCCTCTGTACGCGTCTGCCTGCGCATCAACACAACACGACCTTTTGTTTTTTTTTTTTCTCTCTCTACCGCCATCCCTTCTTCTCGCGTTTTACTCGTTGTTGCAGCAGCGGCGCACACCTACACATCCACAGCCCCAGCCGAGCCGGCCTCACCTCAGGGCCCGCCGCCAGCGTCTCCTCCTCGGGCACAGGTGCGGTGCTGTGGCCGCCCATCCAACCGCATTGCTGGCCGTCCAGCCACCAGGCGTTCCCACTGCCGCGAGCCACGCCGCGCACCGACCCTGCTGCAGAAAACGAAGCATAGCCAGAGACCGACCGATACACAAAGCAAGCCGTCGCCTCGCCTCTTGTCCTTCCTGCCTTCCTTCCGCCCCCGCCCTTCTCACACCACCGCCTCTCCACTTTCGCCCCCCCCTCCTTTTTTTTTTTTTTTTTTGTTTTCTTCTTTCTTTCTTTCTTTCTTTGGCCCTCTCTCCTTCCCGCCATGGCGGTTACGGCACCGCGCTGCAGCGGCAGATTTTTTTGCGCCCACACGCCTACTCCTACCACCATTAACCTTGCCCTGCCCTGCCCTGCCCTGCCCTGCCCATCAACGTCGCAGTCGAACCGACGCTTGCCAACACACTGCCCACGTTCCTTTCTCTTTTCGGCCTACGCCCATTACGCGCCGCCGCCACAGCACCTTCCCTTCCCACAACACACCGACGTCATCACACGCACCCAAAACAGGGGCCACGACCGTGTTCCTCGCCCACTCCCATCCCGCACGGTACGCACATTCCCAACTACTACCGCGCACCCTCCCTTTCCAATCTGTGTGTCTCTGTGTCTGTGTCCTGTCCGCGCGTGACGCCTCTCAACATCCGCCGTCCCCCGTCCCGTTTTCGCCCCCATGCCGTCGTCGCGCCGCCTCCTCCCCGTCCACCGCCGCCCCTGTCCGCCCCGCACCACACCATACACCGCTGCTTGTCCCGGCCGTTGCCACCAAAGGCGCCGACCGCAAACGCGCCACGCCGCAGCCCCCGTGCGTCTCGCGCTCGCTTGCATCTCCGTGCCGACGCTGCCTCTCTTCCCGCTCGCACTCGACCTCGACAACACAGTCTTTGGCTCCGCCACTGCGTGTTCCGGTGGTACGCACGCTGCAACACGTATGTATTCATTACCAGAGCGATGGCGAGGCATGACAGCATCTCTGTCTGACCAGAGAGTTCTTTATCGCTGCTAGTCGGCGCTTGGACCGCGCCAGACGACAGTAGTGGCACGCACCGGGTCGCCAGGAACAGTTGTTATATATATATTGTAGCGCGAGTCGGGAGAGGTAGTAGTCGGTCGACAGTAGTAGCGGGTGGACGGTTGTACTGAGCGGGCGTCGGCGGCGTGCTCTGCTCGTCTCGCGACTCTGGTCACGGTTCGGGACGATGTATAGTCTATTGTGTTATAATCAAAAGGTGGTGTGACGCTGCATTGCGCAAATCTGATAACGTATGTTCATTGTACTTATTTTGTTCAACAACAAAAGCCCCACTATTACTTTTTTTCTAAAGTAACTTTTGTCTCTTAACGAAAAACATTCACTTTTTAAAGACTACTTCCTATGGCATTTCCCTCCAAGGAGTGCAATTAATTACCAGCCAGCACTCATTCATTGCACACAGCTGTGTAAGGGGTATCTACAATTGAGGAGCGGATATAAATGCAATTTTTTTGTTTTTTTTTGTTTTTTTTTTTTTTTTTTTTTTTTTTTTGTGTGTGTGTGTGTGTGTGTTGTAACCTCCCAGCAAAATTTAAAATAATGGACAATGTTATTTACGGATGCTAATGGACATTGCGCTAATTGTAACCTCGCCCACAATGAGAGGTATTGAAAATGGCAACAAAAATGTGAAATTCGCAATCTGACTCAAATATAAAGTCTTCACACAACATTTAAAAAAGTCCGTTCAGTGACAAGAAACTTCAATTAAACCGAAATATCGGTCTTTGGCCCTGTGCAAAACAATCAGAATTAAAGTCTTACCTCCGAATAAATGGATGTCACATTTCTGCTCTGGTTGTTGCGCAGCGCTTGGAGGAACTGCATTGCAAATAATAATATTCTCTTTTTTTGTGATTTTAGTGACATTTTTCTTCAAAGAAGTGGAATGAAATGTGAAGTGCAACGAACTCTTTAGTTCAATAAACAATTAAATGTTTGAAAAATGCTTTTGAAATAAAAATTATTATTGGGGAACTTGTTGGAGAATAATTACAATAAATACAATTTTTCATTATCTAATGATTATATTAATTAACAGTATACCTTATTCACCATCTTGACCAGTGTTGCCGACCGCCTACATCACACAACCGCGCTCGGCTGCTACTACTGACCGACCGCTCTGCATGACGACTATTAGCGTACTGCACGCGACGACTACTGACAGAGTACAGCCCTCAACTACACATAGCTACGGACTCGCAACGACTACTGACTGACTGAGAACCGCTCGCAACACTCGCGCAGTCCAGCGCAAACTCTCTGGTCACAGATGCTACAATGTCTCGCCATCGCTACTATGTTACATACGTGTTTCAGTGTCTTTTTCATTGGGGTAACGATCTTTGGCTCTTTTTATTCTGAATACAGGGCCAAAGGTCAACGCTGCTGCCCTTATACAATTTATCAGGTTTCATTATGTCTGTTGCAATGTTACATACGGTTCACTCTTTCATTAATATTATCGTTGGGTTTGTTTTGTAGGGACGTTAACATTCTGGCACATTTTTATTATCATCGGACTCTCTGCTATTTGTGCAGGGAGGTTATACCTGGGTCCATTTCCATTTTAATATTGATAGACTTTTTGTTTTCTCGTTGTTTTTCCTTCTTTTTTTTTTGTTTTGTTTTTCCCGCTCTCACCACCACCGCCGCATCACGCCTTCCGTTTTCTTGGTTTCTTTTCTGTTCTTCAACTGCTTCAACATCACCGCGCCCCATTTCCACACCACAGCCATCAGCCTCCAAGACGGGCGGGCGCAGTGTGCCATTTCCGGCGCACAAGCACACCCGTACGGTACTCTCCTCGCCCCCACGCCACCAACAACACAGCGACCACGCGGCTTTCAGGCATGGCACGGCACCGGCGAAATGCGCCGCCCCCGCCCCTCCGCGCATCCGTCCGTCTCGCCACGTTCACTGACAGCCGCGTCTGCGGCTACACCACGACAACCACAACACAACACCGCTCCCCTCCCTGGCAACTCACATTGTTTTTCTCCTCCTCTTTTGCACAAACCACAACGCCGAGCACAGGCGCAAGCCACCCACACCGCGCCCCTCCCCGTCCCGTCTTTGGCCGCCGCTCCTCGTTTGCCCCCTCCCATCTCCCGAAATGCCATGCCAGCAGCGTTACGCATGCCCCTCCCCTGTCCACACAACACTACCGCCTAACGAACAGCCTTCCGGGCCACATGCAGGGCACGCCCACCTCCAAACACTGCCAATTCACGGACGCACGCACACACACACTCACTTTCTCGACACCTTTCTGTACGGAGGGTGCGTCATCTCGACCGTGACAGAGTGACGGCAACTATCGACGATCCATTTCCCCCCAATGGTAAAACATGTCCACTAACACCTACATACATCATTCACGTACACAGACAATAGCATACACACAATGGGAGGGCACACGAACATGGACGGCACGGCACTGTCATACACTCTTCCTCAGAACCATATCAACAAACGTTACGTACATCCGGGAAAGCGAAAGCGAAAGCAAAAGCAAAGGCAAAGCCCAATGCAGCCGTCAAAGGTAACGTTCACCACGGCAGACACTTGCAGCCGCGCCGCCGTTAAACGCATTTCAGTGCGGCTCCAATACGCCTCCGACACGGGAACGTTCCGTTGCTCTACGAATGCGTTTCTCCCCTTTTTCCCTTCCTCTCTCTTTTGCCCCCCCTCCTTGCACTCTTGCCTCATTCCTCACGTTCTGCCCAGACATTCGACCGATCAAAGTCAACCTTTCGTTACCGTTCTCAGCGCGACGGTGTACAACAGTATGACGGGTGTGCCCAAGACTTCGGTTCAGTTGCGTGACGCCCGTCTATCGCGCCGATCGACAGTTACTCAGGGGGCGACGGATCGGACCACGTCACCGACACACAAAACACTTTCAAACAAACAAATACGCACCGGATGGACACAGACAAACACGTGTACAGACATTCGCCAAACAAACGACCGCCGCCGCCGCCGCCGCCGCCGCCGTCGTCGTCTAGCGTCGCGCTTACTGTACTGCACTGGACACGCGTGCATCTTGAATGACGACATCGGTGTGCGTGCGTCGTACGCAATCAGTCAGACACGGCTATCAAACATCAGAGTCGAATGGTACATCATCGTGCGTGTTCGCCGTACACGTACAGTACAATACAACAACAATGCGTCTTAATGGCACGTTCATTTCAACGTCACTCACACACCTCCACGCTGCAGTTACGTCGCACCATTGTCAAACTCGGCGTACAGCAAAGGGAATAGTGGGCGGCAAAAAAAAAAAAAAACAACCAAACAAAAACATTTCACATTTCACCCTCGCCATGTATGATGTGCAAAAAAACAAACCCGCAAACGGCCGTCGTTACGGTGACACAAAAGTCGCCGATCGCACAGTCCCCCCTCGCAGACGGGTAACACACACACACACACCAACAACACCAATGGGTCAAAAACCACGCCAACGAGGCGTGCCACCATTCCACGCCACGGCGACCAACCTCGTGGCCGTACCCCGCGCAACACGCTTTGACGCGCCCCCCCACCCACAATCAAAATGCACACATACATCACAGCCGTCCACACAAACAACAACAACAATTCCGCCCTTCCCGCAAAAGGCAAGTTGGTGGCCCTGAAAAGGGCCGTTTTGCCGCTCTCGCAACGGAGGAGCCTTCTCCATCCTTCCTTCCATTCCAGAGCCACCTCCTTACTTGGAGCTCGTGTACTTGGTCACCGCCTTCGTGCCCTCGCTCACGGCGTGCTTGGCCAGCTCGCCAGGCAGCAACAGCCGCACAGCGGTCTGGATCTCGCGGGACGTGATGGTCGAGCGCTTGTTGTAGTGCGCCAGCCGAGAAGCCTCGGCCGCAATGCGCTCGAAAATGTCGTTCACGAAGCTGTTCATGATGCTCATCGCCTTCGACGAGATGCCCGTGTCAGGGTGCACCTGCTTCAGCACCTTGTAGATGTAGATGGCATAGCTCTCCTTCCTCTTGCGCTTCTTCTTCTTGTCGCCCTTCGAAATGTTCTTCTGCGCCTTGCCAGCCTTCTTGGCGGCCTTCCCGCTAGTCTTGGGCGGCATCTCGAACCAACGTACGGCAGCAGCAACACCAGTACCAAGCGCTCCGCTCTAGTCAGCGTCTCCCCACACAGTGGCACCCGCCGCCAGCCGCCGCCGCACCTTTACCAGCTCGCCCTGTTGCGGCCGCCGACCAATGGGGCGCGCGCGCAACCGGCCGCCGCACCCGAGCCCATAAAGCACCCCCACCCCGGCTGCGCCGGCACGCACTCTGTGCTGCTAGCCTCGAGCCTCGAGAACACAAAGAGCGAACAAAGGAAGCGGGAAATGCCTTCCACTGAAGTGTAAGCGCACTCCCGACCTGAGTTCACTCAAACGAGTAAAAGCAAATTGTCGTGTTTCCCAACACAGCTAGGCGAGATGTTCTGGAAAGCTGGAACGTAGGGAAACCGATAGTCAGGGATTGTCGCAAGTCAGGGCCCTGTCTGCGGACAGACCAGCCCGCGCTTGCAGCGCAAAGGCTAGAATAGTAGGGAGAGTCTCACACTACACACACTAGGAGGGAGACCACCACACTACACTACACCTCACTGAGAAATACAGCCACAACATAGCAACACGCGGAAGGACGACATGTCGTCCCAAGCGACTACCAGCGCGTACGAAAGCTCACGCATAATCATCGCAGGTGACAACTCTGCACCGACGATGACGACCGCGAACACAAAGCCAACCCTACCACTGACACAGGACCAAGAATTGATGCCACCGCCAAGTCACGAACCTGCACCCGCCCACGCCTCAGACAAAATGCTTTCTGACACAACGGACGACGAAAGCCAACAAACTGGAGACCGCAAACGTGCGAGGAAGACGACCGCTAGCTCAAAGCCAAGACCAAAAAAACCCGCGGACACAAAACCAAAAGCGACAAAAACGCCACAAACAACAAATAAAGACGCACCGATCGACAGACCCCAGCCGCAAGACAACGTACCACTCCAGCAGAACACACAAGAAACGACAGAAACACACGGAAAAACTGACGAACAAGATGATGACGACCGGGAATGGGAGACAGTAACCAACAAACGCACCCGAAGAAACACGGCAGACAAAACGGACACGCAGATGCAACCGGAAACACAAACCAGGGAGGAAATCAAAATAAAAATTGAAAATCTCAACACAGGAGAAACACAGAAGTCGCTGTATGAACAATTCAAAATACTAAATGTACTGCAACACGTACAAGACATGGTCGTGTACCCAAACCGCACAGCCATAGTTACAAGCTTCCACCCTGACATCGAGACAATCATCCATAGGACCATATGCACCCAATATAGACCAGAAGCGAAGGCAACGAGAATACAAAAGCTCAACAGACAAACACAAGCCAAACAGACCGCAGAACCATCACTCAGCGTGGTGATAACTAAGGTAACCCATGATGTCACGGAAAAGGACATAGAGGACGAATTAACAAACCAGGGGCTCGAGTTTACGAAAGTAAAAAGAATAACCTCGAGAGAATATGGGAAACCCATACAAAAAATAAGAGTCATAACCCGAAACAAAACAACAGTAGACAACCTGCTCAACAACCATTTTAGAATCTTTCACAAGTTCCATCCAGTAGAACAGTCCCATGTACCACCACCACAACCGGCTCAGTGTGCAAGGTGCCACACATTTGAACACACTACCGAGAATTGCAAAAGCAAACCACTTTGCAACAGATGCGGAGGGCCACACACCATAGCAAACTGCCTGAAAGACATAAATAAACCAACCTGTGTCAACTGCGGCGGACAACATCTATCAACGGACATCAAATGCCCAAAACGACCAAAAACACCAGTGTCAATAGAAGCCACAGCCAAGATCGTCTGCACAGATGAACCGATGGGTGAAAAAACAGACGACAAGCAAAAAATACAGATGGTAGTGTGTGAGGACTTCCTTCGAGCGACAACGATGGCACTTATAAACATACTCCCTGACCGAAAGCAACTCGTTGTAACAGCCATGAAAGACATCTCCAAGTCCTTTTTCAGACGAGAAATGAATGTATCCCAAGCGTGGAACCGCATTCATTTCAGTATTTCCCACACAGAGAGCAACCGAGACACTGTAGGGGAAGATAACAAACAAACAGAAAAACAGCAAGTTCGCTAGCAACAATAGGATGGGTACTAGAATAGGGTTTGTAAATGCGAATGGCTGCAATACCAAAAAACCACTAATCGAACAATTAATCAAGCAAGAAAAGATCCAACTACTGGGGATGACAGAAACTAGGGTGGGGCAAGCCCCAATAAACATACTAGACTATGTATGCTATCGCAAAGATGACGTGACCGAAGCGAGACACAGAGGATGGGCACATGGCGGAATAGCCATTGTACATCACAAAAAGTTAGCGACCGCCGAGGTTGAACTGCCAAGATGCTTCGACAAACACAAAGCAATAGTAATAAAAGTAGCAGCCAAGCCATTTAGAGCGATCCACATAGCAGTTATATATGTCCCCCCTACAGAAGAAATCCCAAAGGATCTACTAAAACACATCTGTAACTTAGGGCCCAGCATAATTCTAGGAGACTTCAACGCAAGATCAATTAACTTTGGAGACAAACGGACAAATAGAAACGGAAGACAACTGGAAGAACTGCTAGAAGAAAATCCACACATTCTGAAAATGCATAACACCAAGCCCACGTTCATAAACCACACAGGAGACTCGACACCAGACCACATACTACACACAACAGACTTAGCTAGGCACATAGGAGACGTAGACATCGGAGACAGCATAGGAAGCGACCACCTCCCACTCCTAACGACCACCACAGCTATTAACCCAGAAAGAATGAAACCGACAACAAAAACATACAAAGACAGAAAAAACATAGACAATAATAAATACATTACCTACATCAAAGAAAACATAAGGACAACACACGAACAGATCAGAAACCAGGAGGAAATGGAGAAACTGAACGACCACATCAAGACAGTAATCAGTAATGCCATCGAAACCAGCGCCCCAACACGAAGAGTTATAGAAGGAGGCGAAAGGATTCCTGCAAATATACTCGAACTTATAAAACAAAAACGAAAAGTATATACGCAATTCAAAGAAAACCGTGACCCAACAATAAAAAACCAGTGGAACCGACTAAACGATCAAGTTAAATTCTTACTGAGACAACACAGAGCCAGAACCCTCAACAACAAGATTCAGAAACTAGATCCAAAAAACCCAGCAGACTTTTGGAAAAAATTTAAACGCATTACACACGAAAAGCAAAACCAAGACCCACCACTAATTATAAACGGAGATATTATACCATGCGAAGAGAAGAAAGCCAACGAATTTATGAAAGTGCTTAAGGAAATATACACACATCCTCAAGACGAGAGGTTTAACGAAGAAACAGAAAAAACAATAGAAACCGAAACAACAAGAACACTAGAGGAGCCGCAAAACATGGTATATGACGAAGATCAAACAACACTCATACAAGACATCACATCAAAGGAAATTGAAACAGCAATAGCATGCGGGAAAGTAACAGCACCCGGCGCGGATGGCATCACACGACACCACCTAAGGCTGATACCACAGGAAATAATCATACCACCACTCAAAAACCTATTCAACGCCGTACTCAGACTGCAGAAAACGCCACAACAGTGGAAAGATGCACAAGTTAAGATGCTGCCGAAGCCCCTAAAACCAAAACATGACCCAAAGTCATACCGACCTATAACATTACTGCCAGTTATAGGCAAAACCTTCGAATCAATACTCACTAATAGAATACAAAAATTTGCAGAAAAACGACAAATTCTACCAAAAGAGCAAAGCGGATTTAGGAAGAATAAAAGTACAATAGACCCAATTTTCCGCCTTATCAGCAACAGCACAGAAGCCATAAATACAGGAAATGTAGTAGCAGCGCTACTGCTCGACATAGAGAGAGCCTTCGATAAAGTGTGGCACTTAGGGCTCATACACAAACTAATTAAAAACGACATCCCTTTAGAAATAGTAAAACTAATAAAAAACATCATTACAGAAAGGGACATAAAAGTAAAAGTAGGGGACAAACTATCAGAGACGCTCAGACCACTGGCAGGAGTGCCACAAGGGGCAATCATATCGCCACTCTTATATAATATATATACATCAGATATACCAAAGCCAGTTGGGCTAAATGAAGAACTTGCCCTATATGCTGATGACACAGCGTTCTGGTGCCACGCCCCAACAACCGAAATGTTATCAAAGAAAACCAGCAGATACATTAAATCATTAGAAAAATGGATGTCTGCATGGAGAATTAGGCCAAACCCGACCAAATCGCAGCTACTAATAATCCACCACAGAAACTTCACACAGCTTAAACAACAAAACCCAGAAGACATTGAAATAACACTCTGGGGACAAAAAGTAGAAACAAAGAAGACAGCCAAATACCTAGGACTAGAGATTGATAACCTACTCAATTGGAAGACCAACACAACACAAAAAATAGGAATAGCCAGCACAAAACTAGCCAAAATCAAACTACTACAACATAGAAACGGAGGTGCAGCAACACCAATAGTGCTACATATATATAAAATGTACATAAGACCAATACTAGAGTATGCAGGAATAGCATGGTGCGGAAATGTAACACAATGTAACCGAATTAAATCCACAGACAGAAGAATGCTAAGGACACTAGCAAGAAAACCAAGAGAAAGAACGGCAACACTACACACAACCCTTGATACAGACTCAATGGAAGAACGATTAATAAAACAGATAGCTACATACGGTGACAATAGACTAATCACGAACGAGACAATAAAAGACATAATCATCAAACCGCCATTCCACCTCAACCTACCACGCTACAAGTACCCTTACCCACCACAAATCGCCGCAATAGCAACAGAACAAATTCACCCCGGAAAACACAAGGATTTAGAAACAGTTACAACAGGAAAACAACTCCCAGAGCACCTGCAGTTCCACATCATGCTAGACTAATTAAGAGACAGAATGAAACAGGAATGACACCCAACCCTGGCTGAGGTTTTATGGGGTTTCCCTCAGCTGTAAGACAAATGTCAGGGCTGTGTATAGTCCCCAAATCCAACAAACCAACTAACAAAATAATAATATAGCAAAACGCTAATAAATATATATATATACGTATAGGAACAGAAAATAGAAAATCTGAACAAAACTACCCAAACTATGAAATAAAAAGTGCCACAACAGAATAACATAAGAATAAGATAAGGCTCCAAAGCGGCATTAAGCCCTCCATGAGCCCGCCCCACCCTTCCGGTGGAGGAATGAAAGTTAAAAAAAAAAAAAAAAAAAAAAAAAAAAAAAAAAAAAAAAAAAAACTCCGCTGCTCGACTCGCTGCCGCTCGCACCGGTCGTTTTCGTTTCCGTTTCGTGTGCACCGTCGCTAGCCCATCGCCATGTCCGGACGCGGAAAGGGAGGCAAAGTCAAGGGCAAGTCAAAGTCCCGCTCAAGCAGGGCTGGGCTCCAGTTCCCGGTCGGCAGAATCCACCGCCTCCTGCGCAAGGGAAACTACGCAGAGCGCGTCGGCGCCGGGGCGCCCGTCTACCTCGCCGCCGTCATGGAGTACCTCGCGGCTGAGGTGCTCGAGCTGGCCGGAAACGCGGCCCGCGACAACAAGAAGACGCGCATCATCCCGCGCCACCTGCAGCTTGCCATCCGCAACGACGAGGAGCTCAACAAGCTCCTGTCGGGCGTCACCATCGCACAGGGTGGTGTCCTGCCCAACATCCAGGCCGTCCTGCTGCCAAAGAAGACCGAGAAGAAGGCCTAAAGGAGGCCAGGCAATCGCAGCCGCCGCGTGCTCCCCTGCACGCAACGCGCTTTGCCGGCTCGGCCCACAACAATCGGCCCTTTTCAGGGCCACCACACAAACCTACGTCCAAAGCAAAATTTCAGTCGTCCTCGCCGCACCTTGTTTTGTTTTTTAACTTTGCACTTTCACAGCACAGCCGCCGCCGGCGCACGTCCGCCATCTTGTCGTCCACACAGCCCGTGTGGCCCAACACACACACACACACACATTTTGCACGGTCGCAGTCGCCTTCCAAACGACAACGGCAGCAATAATGACCATTGTTAAAGGGAGGCGTGTCGACACACCGCCCTCCACTCCCGCGCGCAACGGCCGTCGACACGAACGAAACAGCTGATCCGGCCGCCTTGCCTCGGAAACCCCAACGCCGCCGCAAACACACAGAGCCAAACCACGCAAGCAAATAATCACCGCCTCTCGCACAACAACACACAGCCCGCCATCTCCGTCGCGATCGATACAAAGACACACAAACGAAGCAGCTCCACACACAGCCAGCCACATGACACGTTTCCTTTCCTTCTCCCCTCCCAGTCACATCACGTCGCTCACAAACGGAAAGAAAGAAACAAAGAAAGAAAGAGAGAGAGAAACAAACAAACAACACAGCGCACACACGCAGCAACAACACAGACTCTTTCGCACTTTTCAACTTCCGAACAGTGTGGTGGCCCTGAAAAGGGCCGTTTTCTAGTCTCTCCCACCCACAAGCACGGCCGCGGGAAGGCCAGCGCCCGCTGCGACGCAGCCTAACCGCCGAAACCGTACAGGGTGCGCCCCTGCCTCTTCAGGGCGTACACCACGTCCATGGCCGTCACAGTCTTGCGCTTGGCGTGCTCAGTGTACGTCACCGCGTCGCGGATCACGTTCTCCAGGAACACCTTCAGCACCCCGCGGGTCTCCTCGTAGATCAGACCAGAGATGCGCTTCACGCCGCCCCTGCGAGCCAGGCGGCGGATGGCGGGCTTCGTGATGCCCTGGATGTTGTCGCGCAACACCTTGCGGTGCCGCTTGGCGCCACCCTTGCCGAGCCCCTTTCCTCCCTTGCCGCGGCCTGTCATCCTTCCTTCCTCGGGCAAAGCAAAACGTGCACAAACAGCAGCTGCAGCGGCTGGAGAGTCGGCTACGGTCTGCGCCCAGCGCGCCCGCCGCCCCCCTATATAGACTCTGGCCCGCCCTCCCCCCACCACGCGCAACCGAGGGCATATAAGCGCAGCACGGAGGCGCGCGGGCCCGTTGTCAAGGCAGCACCGGACGCCGCGCCGCACCTAACCTCCACGCACGCCGCTCCGCTACCGCTACCGCCATGGCCCGCACAAAGCAAACGGCCCGCAAGTCCACCGGCGGAAAGGCGCCGCGCAAACAGCTCGCCACCAAGGCGGCGAGGAAGAGCGCGCCCGCCACCGGAGGCGTCAAGAAGCCCCACCGCTACAGGCCGGGCACCGTCGCCCTGCGAGAAATCAGGCGCTACCAGAAGAGCACAGAGCTGCTCATCCGCAAGCTGCCATTCCAGCGCCTAGTGCGCGAGATCGCCCAGGACTTCAAGACCGACCTGCGCTTCCAGAGCTCCGCAGTCATGGCCCTGCAGGAGGCCAGCGAGGCCTACCTCGTCGGCCTCTTCGAAGACACCAACCTGTGCGCAATCCACGCCAAGCGCGTCACCATCATGCCCAAGGACATCCAGCTCGCGCGCCGCATCCGCGGCGAGCGCGCCTAAACCGCGCCGCGGCACCGCACCGCACAAACAAAAACGGCCCTTTTCAGGGCCACTAACATCTCTCCGTCGCGAGCAACCTTTGTCGGTCGCCTGCCTCTCGCCCCGCAACCCAAAAACAAAAACCACCACTTCCCGTCCGTCCGCCACACCCGCTCACTCTGCCTGCCTGCTAGCAGCGCGCAACAATCACACATCATCCCTCCCCGGCGCACAATACCCAACGGCCGACGTCACACCGCACGGGTGGCTGGCCGGCCGCCGCTTTCGTTTCGAAAACAAAAACAAAAACACCCGCACTCCACTCCGACGGCCAACGGCCAGGCAGGCGCGCTCGCTCGCTCTACACGCCACCGAAATCCCCCGCCGACTCCTTCCCACATCTCAACGTGCCCCCCGTTGCAAAACATAACACACACAAAGGAACAAAACAAAGACCAGACACGACTCGACAAGACGACAGACATCCGAGAAGAACGAACGCAGGCAAGCCAACCAACGTATTCAAACAAAACAACAACGTGACAGAAAACCAACCGTCGGCCGCCGCCACAAACACGGCGACAATCAACCACGACAACAACAACAACACCGCTTACCGCTACCGCCGCCCACACCCGCCACCGACCCCCGCAATCCAACCACCGCGGCACGCAAACAGCATCCCCACGGGCATACAGACAGACCCCCACACCAAACGCAACACGACAATCAAAACCTTCCCCGACGTGCTTTGATGGCCCTGAGAAGGGCCGTTTTGGGCCGCGCGTCTCTTGCGCGCCACTAGACGACGACGGGGGGTGGGGACGACGGAGCCAAGCGCCAAACCCTTCCTTTCCCATCTCTTTCTCCTCTACTCTACTTCTTCTTCTTGGGCGAAGCCTTCGCCTTAGACGGCGTCGTCGCCTTCTTCGGGCGCGGCGCCTTCGGCTTCTTCGTCGGAACCTTGGCGGCCTTCTTCGCCTTCGACGGCGACTTGGCCTTGGCCGGCTTGGCCGCAGCCGCCTTCTTCGCACCCGCGGGAGCGGCCGACGCCGCAGACGCCTTCTTGGCGGCGCCCGCCTTCCGACCGGTCGCCGCCTTCACGCCACCAGCCTTCTTTGCGCCGGCCGCACGGGCGCCCTTCTTCTCCTTGCTGGCCGGAGCGGCGCGCTTCTTCTTGGCACCGCCAGCACGAGCCTTGCCGCCCTCGGCCGCCCCCCCGCCGCCGCCGGCGCCGGCAAGCTTGAACGAGCCGGACGCGCCCTTCCCCTTCGTCTGCACCAGCTCGCCCGCCACGACGGCCGACTTGAGGTACTTCTTGATAAACGGCGCCAGCTTCTCCGCGTCCAGCTTGTAGTGCGCGGCTATGTACTTCTTGATCGCCTGCAGCGACGACCCGCCGCGCTCCTTCAGACTCTTGATGGCGGCCGTCACCATCTCAGAGGTGCGCGGGTGCGCAGGCTTGGCGCGCGGCTTCTTCGCAGACGACGCAGACTTGGCCTTCTTCGTAGTGCCGGTGGCGGCGGGTGCCGCAGCAGTCTCGTTCGTAGCCGCCTGATCTGCCATTTCGACGACGCGCGTAACACACAGCGAGAGCGAGCGGGACGGCAGGCACGCAAGCACAGCACAGCAGCAGAGCAGAGAATCACAAGGCCCAGCCAGTGTCGCGGGCGGGCGCGGACGGCCGAGAGAGCGGCCGCCACTCTGCGCGCCGCCGCGCCGCGCCTCCCGCGCTTGCTACCATTCGGAGTTAGTCTTCCGACGAGAGCGGACGTGTCGCGCGAGAGCTCGTTATGTCTACGGACGCTACTCCGGCTGAGGGTGTGGCGGATCGCCGTCCGGCGGAGAATACTTCGTCGGCGGCCTCATCCGGCCCCCCACCTATGATGACCAGGCAACGCCTCCGTGAAAACGATCTGTTGACGACCTGTGCAAGGACTTTGGATCTCGGTATGGATTGCACTCATGACTCTTCGGGTGAAGATGACGACGGCCACCAGCAGCATAGTCGTAAGCGTACCGGCGACGCCGCCACCGGGGCCGATGACGGTTTCCGGAAGCCACCAAAGAAGAAGGTCTCGAAGCAGCCGCAGCGGCGGCCTGACACGGACGCGGTGCCAACGTCTAACCGCTACGACGTCATCCAAGACGGCGCGGACGGCGTTTCACCGCCCCAGCAGCAACAGCAACAGCAGGGGGCGCAGCAGCAACCGTCCCAGCCTCAGCTGCAGCGGAAGGTGCCGCCCATTGTGTTGCAGTTTAAGAACTCCTACAAGCAACTGCACACGTGGTTAAAGGAACATTGTAAGCAGTCGTTTACTGCCAAGCAGACAGGGGGTGATACCCTCAAACTCAACCTCTCCTGTACTGAGGATTATGTGACTGTAATGGATATGGTTGGGCGAGAGGGTATCCCCATGTATACCTATCCAGCGGTCCGTCCGCCGACTCTGAAGGCGCTGTTGAAGCACATTCCGGCGTCTCTCACCCATGACGAACTGAAGGAAGAACTGGAGGACCTCGGCTTCGTCGCGACGGTGGTGGATTACCATCGTATGCCCGGGACCAATCAGCTTACTGGCCACCGCGTCGTCGTCCTGCAGGACACTCCTCGGCATCGGGAAATATTCCAGCTAACCAGGATTTACGACCTCTCCGTCACCGTGGAACGTCTGCGGAAGTCCCGTGGCCCGGTCCAATGCTTCCGGTGCCAAGGGTTCAACCACGTGGCCCGTCACTGCACTATGCCGCCTATGTGCGTCAAGTGTGGTGCTGGCCACGACAGCCGCCTTTGTCCACGTAGCAAGGATGAGCCGCCCGTCTGTGGCCTGTGTGGAGGCAGTCATCCTGCCAATTTTCGTTCCTGCGCGAAGCATAAGGAGGCTAGCCGTCGGCAGCGGGGTCTTCCTCCCGTCCCGCCTTCCCGACGTGCTGATACCCGCCGGCGGCGCCAACCGCCGCCCACACGGCCGGCCAATGACAACCGTACGTGGCCCTCCCTCATGGAACGCCGGTCCGCGAGGATCCAGCCCGGTGTTACAGTGGCCGATGCACTGAAGGGCATCTCCCACCCACGGGCTACTGCAGCTGCCGAGGTGCCAAGCGTCCCGCCGCCTCTTCCGCGTCAGGACCGCCAGCCAGCTTCTCCTTCACCCACTGCGGTGCCTACTGTTGGGCTTCACGACGTTTTCCAGCTGCTGCAGCATCTGACCACGATGGTGACCGAGTTGACCAACGCCATCGTCAACCTGCCTGCAACCATCGCCGCCACGGTGGAGGCGACGATCTCACGCAGCCTTCAGGCTCCTACTGCAGACACTTCAGTAGCCCAGCATGCCTAGACGCCGCCGCTTGGATGATTTCCGCATCGTGGCTTATAACGCCGCCAACCTCACCTACGACCTTGAGGAGCTCCGGCAGTTCTTGTTTGAACATGACGTGGACATATGCCTGGTGAATGAGACGTTTCTCAAACCAGGCATCCGCTCCAACATCGCAAATTACCGATGCTTTCGGACCGACAGACCGACGCAGGGGGGTGGCACGGCGATCTTCATCCGCTCCTCCATCCCGCATTGTGAAATTCAACCGCCTGCCATCGGGTCTATTGAAGTTACTGCTGTCCAGGTTGAAACAGCCACTGGACCAGTCACGTTCATGGCTGTCTACCGGAGCCCTCGCCGCCAGCTCCTCATCGATGATGCCCGTCTCCTTCTACGGACTCCAGGCAAATATTTCATCGCAGGTGACCTTAATTGCAAACATGCGGCCTGGAATTCATTGGTCACCAATCGTAATGGGCGCCTTCTACTCCAGGCCACTGAAGAGGTGAACGCGTATGTCTGTGGGCCCGTGGAGCCGACGTGTTATCCTAGCAGAGGGAGGCCCGACATTCTTGACATCGCCATTACTCGGGGACTTAATCAGTTCCTGACTGCTGAAGTCCTTCACGAACTGAACTCCGACCATCTGCCCGTTCTCTTTCAACTGGACGTCGCCCCGGCGCAGAGTCCGGGCCACCTCAATTTCAACCACACGGATTGGCCCTGCTTCCAGCGACGAGTTACTGCAGCCCTGCAGCGACAGGTGGATGGCGTCGGCGTTCACGAGGCCTCTGCAGCCCAGTTTGCTGATACACTCACCGCAGCTCTGGTGGGAGCGACGCCCCGCCCGCGCACCAGCACAGTCGCATCTTCCGCTCTCCCGGCGGAAATCCTCCAGGACATCCGCACACGTAATCGCCTCTGCAAGGAATGGCGTGTGACCAGGGACCCACAGCTGAAGCGCCACATCAACAGCCTGCGCCGTGACATCAAGGCCGCAATTGTCCAGCATAAGAATCGACGCTGGGCTGAGAAACTGCAGGCGTTCACCCCTGACCCCATGCACTGGAATGCGGTCCGCTTTTTTTACGAAGCGCAGGACACGGATGCCCCCTCTTGCAACACCGACTGGGACGGCCTATCTACATGAGGATAAGGCGAATCTCCTTGCGGACATCTTTCAGGAGAATTTTACCCCCCTTCAAGAAGATGTGGACCAGCTACACGTCGACCAGGTTGACGCAGCAGTGCAGACCATCCTCCACGGGGACGGGGAGGAGGACCGTGACGACATACCACCTATTTCAGTGGCCGAAGTCCGTGCAAGCATCAAGGCTCTCCCGGCGTCCAAGGCTCCAGGTGTTGACGACATTACCGGCCGGGTCCTGAAGAACCTGCCGCTCCTGGCTGTGGTTCATCTCACTGCCATCTTCAATTGGGTTCTGCGGACTCGCACCTACCCTGCAGCGTGGAAGCACTCCATCGTTATTGCTGTTCCTAAGCCGGGCAAGGATCGGAAGGACCCAAAATCCTACCGGCCTATCAGTTTGCTTCCGCACATCAGCAAGCTGTTTGAGCGGCTTCTTCTTCAGCGACTCCGGACCATCCTGGATATTCGGGAAATCCTCCCCCCGGAACAGTTTGGATTCCGCAGCGGCCACTCCACGACCCAGCAGATTGTACGTGTTGTGGAGTACATCACTCGCGCCTTCAACAACCGGGAATACTGTGGAGCGGTTCTTCTAGATGTCACGAAGGCCTTTGACAGTGTTTGGCATGCTGGACTTCTCTGGAAGATGGACCACCTTGGGTTTCCCCGAGCGTACGTGCGCCTCATTGCGTCGTACCTGCAGCACCGTACTTTCGCTGTCCGCGTTGATGCGGCTCTCTCCACTGCCAGACCTATCGTCGCCGGGGTGCCGCAGGGCTCCGTCCTGGGCCCCGTCCTTTATACTATATTTACCTCGGACCTTCCGACGTCGCCCCGAGTGGAGAAAGCCGTCTACGCCGACGATACGATGCTCTACACCAGGAGCCGGTGGCATGCCGCCATGCATTCCCGGTTGCAGCAGGCATGCGACGACCTCGAGATCTGGGCAGCTCGCTGGCGCATCCGGTTCAACCCCCTGAAGACGCAGGCCATCGTCTTTACGAGGAAGACGACGATGCCGGCCCCGCCACTTCGACTCTATGGGACCGCCCTCCCCTGGCAGAAGACCGTCCGGTACCTGGGCGTTATCATGGACGATCGCCTACTGTGGAAGCCACACATCGACGCCGTGCGTGCCAAAGTCCACCAGCGGATGGGTGCACTGTACCCATTCCTTAATGAAGGGTCTGACCTCTCCATCCGGAATGGCCTCCTCATCTTCCGCTTATTTATACGACCAATTGTGGACTATGCGTGTGAGGCCTGGGGCAATGCGGCTCCCACGCATATTCAGCGTCTTCAGGCGCAACAGAATAAGATCCTCCGGCGGGTCTTCCATGTACACCCGCAGTTTCCGCATCAATACCTCCACCATGCAGCTGATGAACTGGAAGTGATGCCCCGCATCCAGCAGAATGCCAGCCGTTTTTACCGACGGTCGCGCGCCTCTGCCAATCCCCTCATTCGAGACGTTGGCGCACCTCAAGATGTTCGTGACCGCTATCAGCGGCCTGTTGCACTCCTCGACCGCTGAGACTCGGGAGTGCACCAAACGGACGCTGCTTGCAGCTCCGTCCCTATGATTTTCTTTTATGATCCCGCATACCCCGATGCCATACACCAAATAAAGAAGTTCAACACACCCTTTCTCCTCTGACGAATGCAGGCAATGCCGTCAGGTAAATCCTGTGTTGCTCTCCTCTTCTTGGGACATAACGACTGGCGGATGGGCGCTTGCTACCGCCCAACGTCCGACAGCCTGTGCGGAGCAGCCCCAAACCTGCGCCACAACCGCCCGCGCCTTTCAAACCACCGAGGATGGGGCTACACACAGCCACACCACAGTCGCCAACCAGTCGCCACGGCAGCGCCGCAAACCACGGCCAAACTGCAGCTACCGCGCGCTACAGCCTGGGTCGGCCCGCCGAGAATCGCCGCCCCCGCCCAAATGCCGCCCCCACAGCCCCAGCCGACGACCCGCCACAATGGCCAAACCTTCGGCAAAACTCCCACACCGTCGCCGCGGCAGCCCGGCCAGCGCGGCCGGCGCCACAGCCACACAAGCCGAGGCGTGCGGCGATGACGGCCGTGCAAACGCGCCTCCGCCGCCCCATCGCCTTCCGTCGCCCTCCCGCCGTTTCCCGATCGGCCCGCAGCCGTCGGGCCACATCGCGCGCCGTCCTCCTCCTCTCGCCGGCCAACATTCACAGCCGTTTCTCACCAATTGCCCGCCGCAAACGGACGCCGCCTGCGCAACAGGCGCCGCCGCCCCTCGCCGCTTCCGACCCAACCCCTCGACCGAGGCAAACCGCAATCCGAATCTACAGACCAACCCAATCTGCCGTCAAGCACACACGACAGCCGACCTTACACGTTACGCGTTACACATTACGTTTACACGTCTACGTTAGGTTAGGTTAGGTGGACGTGGGTTAGGTTAAGGGGACTTGGGTTAGGTTAAGCGTCAAACTTAGGTTAAGCATTCAAACACGTCAGGCGTCAGAGGTTAGGTTAGGTTAGGTTACACGTTAGGTTAAGGGGTCAGTGCTAGGTTAAGAAGCGTCAAACGTAGGTTAAAAAAGCGTTCAAACGTGAGGCGTGAGCCGGACAGCTTACCTTACGTAGACGTTAGGGGCTCACAGGCTGAGCTCACCTCGCCACACCACAGGTTAGGTTCGGTTCGGTTCGCTCGGCTCAGCGTAAAGCGCCGAGGTCAGGGTTACGTTCGTTCACCTTCGGGCGCCACACTTTCGGTTGAAAGGTCGCGACGGGACGACGTCGGCACGCACGCCGCAAACGAACAAAAACGTACAGACGACGTCGGAAACCGCCGACAGACGGGGGAGCAGCACGACCACGACCAGACACCGAGCGCGAACGAGACACACGCGAACCACCCCCACCGGCCAAAGGGCACCACACAACAACCCAGAGCACCACGTGTCGACACCAGAGCAACCCGCCGCTCACGCGACATGGCTGGCACCGAAGGGCAACCGCCCGCAACTGCGCTTTCCGCGCCGGCCCGGATGCACGTCGTGCTACAACAACACCACTACCGTACACAGCCGCTGTTCACAACATCACTATCAATGGCGCGCCCGCGGCTCGCCGCCGTCGCAGTCGCAGCCCCAACGCCAGCACTTTTGCACCACCATTCACACGCACCGCAACACAGCTCGCCGACACAGCCGAACAAAACAAACACCACACAACAACAGCAACAACAACGCCGCCGCCTCTACTTGTGCCGGCGACCCACCCCGCCGATGGCGCACCTTTCGCCAGCCGGCAATCGACACACACGCACCCACCCACCGGGGCCCAGTGCAAAAAAAAAAAAAAAAAAAAAAAAAAAAAAAAAAAAACACACAAAAACAAAAAAACCAAACAACACAAACGACACGGGAAGCGCACACCGCCACTTCGCGCGCACGCCACCAACCAGTCGTCGTCTCAAAATAACAAACACAAACAAAATAAACTAACAACTAGGGCAACACAAAACAAAAACGCCTCGCACGAACCGAACCGCCCACAAAAAGGACAAGCACACGCACAGCCTCTGCTGACGACCACGACGCAGCGGCACGCTGCTCCTGTCCCGCGCCCCGCGCCCCGCGCCCCACTCGATTCACAACTCACGCGACACCGTCAACGACGGGCTCGCTTCCCGCAACCTACCACCTTTCCGCCACGACGCACAGCCCCAGCCCCACCCGACGACTGCACTTTCACCACCGCCTCCCCCTTCCCCCCCAAAACACACACACACACACACACACACACACACACACACACAGCCAGCCAAAAACGCACTCGCGACCCACACATGCACGTGCATCGGCACACGCCAACCAGTCAACGTCGACAACCACACGCAAGGCTCGAAACGAAAACGAAACCGGCGTCCTTCCACGTTGCCATCAAGCTACGCGACACAAGACACAAGGAACCAACACAACAGCCGGCCCCACTAATTCCCACTCTCACGCCGCAAAAAGCACACCGACACCGCCAAACACGCACGCACATTCCCCTTCGCACTGACACCACCGACCGGCTCGCTACCACACACCTCTCGGCAGCCGTTTTCACGCCAATTCGCCACACCGCCCACACAGTCGACAAGCGCCCGCCCTGTACGGCACACGCAACGACGCAGCGCAGCAAAGGGCGCCCGCAACACATACCTCTCCGCCGCCCGACGCGCCAACCGCCACGCCACACCACACCGCACCGCCAGCCACTCGCAAATTGTGCACTGCCACCAGCCACACGTCCAACACGCCGCGCCGCCTCCGGCCACCCGCCAGGGGGCGCTCACGTCCGCGACAACAGCGCGGCCCGCCGGGCCGGGCCGAACCGAACCGAGCCGCCGCTGCTCTGCACTCGGCACGGCCACACCCTGCTGCAGACCGGGCTCGTCCCTCTGTACGCGTCTGCCTGCGCATCAACACAACACGACCTTTTGTTTTTTTTTTTTCTCTCTCTACCGCCATCCCTTCTTCTCGCGTTTTACTCGTTGTTGCAGCAGCGGCGCACACCTACACATCCACAGCCCCAGCCGAGCCGGCCTCACCTCAGGGCCCGCCGCCAGCGTCTCCTCCTCGGGCACAGGTGCGGTGCTGTGGCCGCCCATCCAACCGCATTGCTGGCCGTCCAGCCACCAGGCGTTCCCACTGCCGCGAGCCACGCCGCGCACCGACCCTGCTGCAGAAAACGAAGCATAGCCAGAGACCGACCGATACACAAAGCAAGCCGTCGCCTCGCCTCTTGTCCTTCCTGCCTTCCTTCCGCCCCCGCCCTTCTCACACCACCGCCTCTCCACTTTCGCCCCCCCCTCCTTTTTTTTTTTTTTTTTTGTTTTCTTCTTTCTTTCTTTCTTTCTTTGGCCCTCTCTCCTTCCCGCCATGGCGGTTACGGCACCGCGCTGCAGCGGCAGATTTTTTTGCGCCCACACGCCTACTCCTACCACCATTAACCTTGCCCTGCCCTGCCCTGCCCTGCCCTGCCCTGCCCATCAACGTCGCAGTCGAACCGACGCTTGCCAACACACTGCCCACGTTCCTTTCTCTTTTCGGCCTACGCCCATTACGCGCCGCCGCCACAGCACCTTCCCTTCCCACAACACACCGACGTCATCACACGCACCCAAAACAGGGGCCACGACCGTGTTCCTCGCCCACTCCCATCCCGCACGGTACGCACATTCCCAACTACTACCGCGCACCCTCCCTTTCCAATCTGTGTGTCTCTGTGTCTGTGTCCTGTCCGCGCGTGACGCCTCTCAACATCCGCCGTCCCCCGTCCCGTTTTCGCCCCCATGCCGTCGTCGCGCCGCCTCCTCCCCGTCCACCGCCGCCCCTGTCCGCCCCGCACCACACCATACACCGCTGCTTGTCCCGGCCGTTGCCACCAAAGGCGCCGACCGCAAACGCGCCACGCCGCAGCCCCCGTGCGTCTCGCGCTCGCTTGCATCTCCGTGCCGACGCTGCCTCTCTTCCCGCTCGCACTCGACCTCGACAACACAGTCTTTGGCTCCGCCACTGCGTGTTCCGGTGGTACGCACGCTGCAACACGTATGTATTCATTACCAGAGCGATGGCGAGGCATGACAGCATCTCTGTCTGACCAGAGAGTTCTTTATCGCTGCTAGTCGGCGCTTGGACCGCGCCAGACGACAGTAGTGGCACGCACCGGGTCGCCAGGAACAGTTGTTATATATATATTGTAGCGCGAGTCGGGAGAGGTAGTAGTCGGTCGACAGTAGTAGCGGGTGGACGGTTGTACTGAGCGGGCGTCGGCGGCGTGCTCTGCTCGTCTCGCGACTCTGGTCACGGTTCGGGACGATGTATAGTCTATTGTGTTATAATCAAAAGGTGGTGTGACGCTGCATTGCGCAAATCTGATAACGTATGTTCATTGTACTTATTTTGTTCAACAACAAAAGCCCCACTATTACTTTTTTTCTAAAGTAACTTTTGTCTCTTAACGAAAAACATTCACTTTTTAAAGACTACTTCCTATGGCATTTCCCTCCAAGGAGTGCAATTAATTACCAGCCAGCACTCATTCATTGCACACAGCTGTGTAAGGGGTATCTACAATTGAGGAGCGGATATAAATGCAATTTTTTTGTTTTTTTTTGTTTTTTTTTTTTTTTTTTTTTTTTTGTGTGTGTGTGTGTGTGTTGTAACCTCCCAGCAAAATTTAAAATAATGGACAATGTTATTTACGGATGCTAATGGACATTGCGCTAATTGTAACCTCGCCCACAATGAGAGGTATTGAAAATGGCAACAAAAATGTGAAATTCGCAATCTGACTCAAATATAAAGTCTTCACACAACATTTAAAAAAGTCCGTTCAGTGACAAGAAACTTCAATTAAACCGAAATATCGGTCTTTGGCCCTGTGCAAAACAATCAGAATTAAAGTCTTACCTCCGAATAAATGGATGTCACATTTCTGCTCTGGTTGTTGCGCAGCGCTTGGAGGAACTGCATTGCAAATAATAATATTCTCTTTTTTTGTGATTTTAGTGACATTTTTCTTCAAAGAAGTGGAATGAAATGTGAAGTGCAACGAACTCTTTAGTTCAATAAACAATTAAATGTTTGAAAAATGCTTTTGAAATAAAAATTATTATTGGGGAACTTGTTGGAGAATAATTACAATAAATACAATTTTTCATTATCTAATGATTATATTAATTAACAGTATACCTTATTCACCATCTTGACCAGTGTTGCCGACCGCCTACATCACACAACCGCGCTCGGCTGCTACTACTGACCGACCGCTCTGCATGACGACTATTAGCGTACTGCACGCGACGACTACTGACAGAGTACAGCCCTCAACTACACATAGCTACGGACTCGCAACGACTACTGACTGACTGAGAACCGCTCGCAACACTCGCGCAGTCCAGCGCAAACTCTCTGGTCACAGATGCTACAATGTCTCGCCATCGCTACTATGTTACATACGTGTTTCAGTGTCTTTTTCATTGGGGTAACGATCTTTGGCTCTTTTTATTCTGAATACAGGGCCAAAGGTCAACGCTGCTGCCCTTATACAATTTATCAGGTTTCATTATGTCTGTTGCAATGTTACATACGGTTCACTCTTTCATTAATATTATCGTTGGGTTTGTTTTGTAGGGACGTTAACATTCTGGCACATTTTTATTATCATCGGACTCTCTGCTATTTGTGCAGGGAGGTTATACCTGGGTCCATTTCCATTTTAATATTGATAGACTTTTTGTTTTCTCGTTGTTTTTCCTTCTTTTTTTTTTGTTTTGTTTTTCCCGCTCTCACCACCACCGCCGCATCACGCCTTCCGTTTTCTTGGTTTCTTTTCTGTTCTTCAACTGCTTCAACATCACCGCGCCCCATTTCCACACCACAGCCATCAGCCTCCAAGACGGGCGGGCGCAGTGTGCCATTTCCGGCGCACAAGCACACCCGTACGGTACTCTCCTCGCCCCCACGCCACCAACAACACAGCGACCACGCGGCTTTCAGGCATGGCACGGCACCGGCGAAATGCGCCGCCCCCGCCCCTCCGCGCATCCGTCCGTCTCGCCACGTTCACTGACAGCCGCGTCTGCGGCTACACCACGACAACCACAACACAACACCGCTCCCCTCCCTGGCAACTCACATTGTTTTTCTCCTCCTCTTTTGCACAAACCACAACGCCGAGCACAGGCGCAAGCCACCCACACCGCGCCCCTCCCCGTCCCGTCTTTGGCCGCCGCTCCTCGTTTGCCCCCTCCCATCTCCCGAAATGCCATGCCAGCAGCGTTACGCATGCCCCTCCCCTGTCCACACAACACTACCGCCTAACGAACAGCCTTCCGGGCCACATGCAGGGCACGCCCACCTCCAAACACTGCCAGTTCACGGACGCACGCACACACACACTCACTTTCTCGACACCTTTCTGTACGGAGGGTGCGTCATCTCGACCGTGACAGAGTGACGGCAACTATCGACGATCCATTTCCCCCCAATGGTAAAACATGTCCACTAACACCTACATACATCATTCACGTACACAGACAATAGCATACACACAATGGGAGGGCACACGAACATGGACGGCACGGCACTGTCATACACTCTTCCTCAGAACCATATCAACAAACGTTACGTACATCCGGGAAAGCGAAAGCGAAAGCAAAAGCAAAGGCAAAGCCCAATGCAGCCGTCAAAGGTAACGTTCACCACGGCAGACACTTGCAGCCGCGCCGCCGTTAAACGCATTTCAGTGCGGCTCCAATACGCCTCCGACACGGGAACGTTCCGTTGCTCTACGAATGCGTTTCTCCCCTTTTTCCCTTCCTCTCTCTTTTGCCCCCCCTCCTTGCACTCTTGCCTCATTCCTCACGTTCTGCCCAGACATTCGACCGATCAAAGTCAACCTTTCGTTACCGTTCTCAGCGCGACGGTGTACAACAGTATGACGGGTGTGCCCAAGACTTCGGTTCAGTTGCGTGACGCCCGTCTATCGCGCCGATCGACAGTTACTCAGGGGGCGACGGATCGGACCACGTCACCGACACACAAAACACTTTCAAACAAACAAATACGCACCGGATGGACACAGACAAACACGTGTACAGACATTCGCCAAACAAACGACCGCCGCCGCCGCCGCCGCCGCCGCCGTCGTCGTCTAGCGTCGCGCTTACTGTACTGCACTGGACACGCGTGCATCTTGAATGACGACATCGGTGTGCGTGCGTCGTACGCAATCAGTCAGACACGGCTATCAAACATCAGAGTCGAATGGTACATCATCGTGCGTGTTCGCCGTACACGTACAGTACAATACAACAACAATGCGTCTTAATGGCACGTTCATTTCAACGTCACTCACACACCTCCACGCTGCAGTTACGTCGCACCATTGTCAAACTCGGCGTACAGCAAAGGGAATAGTGGGCGGCAAAAAAAAAAAAAAACAACCAAACAAAAACATTTCACATTTCACCCTCGCCATGTATGATGTGCAAAAAAACAAACCCGCAAACGGCCGTCGTTACGGTGACACAAAAGTCGCCGATCGCACAGTCCCCCCTCGCAGACGGGTAACACACACACACACACCAACAACACCAATGGGTCAAAAACCACGCCAACGAGGCGTGCCACCATTCCACGCCACGGCGACCAACCTCGTGGCCGTACCCCGCGCAACACGCTTTGACGCGCCCCCCCACCCACAATCAAAATGCACACATACATCACAGCCGTCCACACAAACAACAACAACAATTCCGCCCTTCCCGCAAAAGGCAAGTTGGTGGCCCTGAAAAGGGCCGTTTTGCCGCTCTCGCAACGGAGGAGCCTTCTCCATCCTTCCTTCCATTCCAGAGCCACCTCCTTACTTGGAGCTCGTGTACTTGGTCACCGCCTTCGTGCCCTCGCTCACGGCGTGCTTGGCCAGCTCGCCAGGCAGCAACAGCCGCACAGCGGTCTGGATCTCGCGGGACGTGATGGTCGAGCGCTTGTTGTAGTGCGCCAGCCGAGAAGCCTCGGCCGCAATGCGCTCGAAAATGTCGTTCACGAAGCTGTTCATGATGCTCATCGCCTTCGACGAGATGCCCGTGTCAGGGTGCACCTGCTTCAGCACCTTGTAGATGTAGATGGCATAGCTCTCCTTCCTCTTGCGCTTCTTCTTCTTGTCGCCCTTCGAAATGTTCTTCTGCGCCTTGCCAGCCTTCTTGGCGGCCTTCCCGCTAGTCTTGGGCGGCATCTCGAACCAACGTACGGCAGCAGCAACACCAGTACCAAGCGCTCCGCTCTAGTCAGCGTCTCCCCACACAGTGGCACCCGCCGCCAGCCGCCGCCGCACCTTTACCAGCTCGCCCTGTTGCGGCCGCCGACCAATGGGGCGCGCGCGCAACCGGCCGCCGCACCCGAGCCCATAAAGCACCCCCACCCCGGCTGGCGGAGAAACAAAGCCCTCAGGTATGCGGCCAGCGGCCCGAGTCGGCCGCGTCACCCGAACACGTGCAGGAGCGGAGCGGCACGGACCGCGCGCCGCGTGGCGAGGCGCCGGCCGTGGCGGAACGGGCGACCGGCGGGCCGCGGCAAAACGAAATGGCCGCGGCCGGCGGGCCGCAACGAGCCGTCACGACGGACGTCGAAGAGCTAGCCCACGCCGACGTGAACACAACAGACGCAGACGAGGATGGCTTCATACTCGCCAGAAAAACAGCCAGTCGACTCACCACCCCCGTCACACACACACCAGTCACAACACACAATAGGTACGACACAATAGATGAACAAAACACAGAGACAACGGCACCGGACGACACACAAACTAACAACACAAAAACAACAGAGGAAGAGGTGACAAAATATAGAATCCCCCCACTAGTAGTTCAGTACGACCAATCGTATAAAACCATCCATGACCTGATTAAACAAACCGTAGGAGACGGAAAATTTACGGTAAAAACTACAGGGGAAGATAAAATAAAAGTAACACTACACACAGTAGACGAATACAAGAACGTCAAAACAATGTTACAAAACCACAAAGTCCACTACTATACGTTTCCAATAGCGGCTAAGAAACCCATTAAGGTAGTGTTCCGCGGCATGCCGCATAAAACTAACACAGCTGACATCAAAACATTCCTCGAGGAACAAGGCTTCGAGGTAAGCACGGTGGTAAAAACCCACCCAAAGAGGCCATGGCCCCTACACACTGTCACCCTCCCAGACTCCTCACAGAACAGAAAGATTTGGGAGGTGGAGAGAATCCTGGCAGTGGAAGTAACTCCCGAAAAACTGAAGAAGAAATCAGGACCGGGTAGATGCTTCAACTGCCAGGAAATAGGACACCTAGCAAGGGACTGTGGCATGCCAATGAGATGCGTCAGATGCGGAGATGCCCACACATATGACGAATGCAGGGTGCCTAGGGGGGAAGGCAAGGAATCGTGCTGCAACTGCAGAGGAGCACACCCTGCCAGCTACCTAGGGTGCCCTGCATATCGGCACGCCAGGGATCGCCACAGGGGAAAACAAACCTACGGTGGCCGCTCTCAAAGACCGGCAAATAAAACGGCACCCCAACAACCGCCCCCTTACCGACAATTTAGACAGACAACAACGAGAGTGTACGCATCGCGTACATACGCAGCAACCGTAGGCGATCCCAACAAACCACCCGACCCAAACCAGGTTCCTGGAAACGGAGAACTGCCTAGGGAAGCCCCTCAGCGCCCCCCCAAGCCCAGTCTGCATCAATCAACCGAGGACGCCACTATACAGGGACTCGCCTCGTCGATCAAAATGCTGCAAGAACAGATGACCCACTTGGTCAACGTTCTTGCCAGCATCACGCGCCTTCCAGCCGAACTCGCTACGGCAGCTAAGCAGTCGCAACCTACAGCGACTACCACAGGAAACCCCACACCCCACCATGGATAGACGACCAAATATACAAGGTCTCAAAATCTGCGTCTTCAACGCAGACGGTCTATTCAATCAAGCCCTCGAATTTAGAGAATTCATAAAAGAGGAAAACATTGACGTATGCCTAGTAGCCGAAACACACCTTAAACCAGGGGTAAGGGCATCTGTACCAAATTACAATTGTTACAGACGCGATCGGCCCACTGCAGGAGGCGGGGTCGCAGTATACGTCAAACGAGGCATAGAACACCACCAGGTGTACCCACCAGCAACCCAACAGGTAGAAACGGTCGCAATACAAATAGCCACCGTAACAGGACCCCTCACAGTCGTTGCAGCCTACCGCCCCCCTTCCCCAACGCTTGAAGAGGACGACATAGCTGCATTAAGCCAAATAAGAGGCAAGCTCCTAATAGGAGGAGACCTCAATGCCAAACACGCAGACTGGCACTCAAGAGTAAGTAATAGAGCTGGTCGACAACTGCAACGACTCGCGCGCACGCATCAGTTCCAAGTGTGGGGCCCAGAGGAACCCACCCACTTCCCGAAAAACGGGAACAGGGCAGACGTCCTCGACATTGCGCTCACAAAACACATCATGGGTTTTGTGTCCGCAAGTTCAATGAACAGAATGTCGTCGGACCACAACCCTGTCATTCTCGAGGTCGATATGGGAGAATGGCTCTCTATCCCACAGCTAAGAACCTCACACAAACGCACAAATTGGGAACAGTTCCGCGCCAATATAGCTACAGAACTGACCCAAGCCCCGCCTCCAACAGCAGACACTGTCGAGCAAACGCTGGAAGACCTCACGAAAGCGATCCTGCAAGCAGCTGAGGAAGCCACGCCTGCGCCAGCGGGTCCCCCCCGCCCCAGGCAACTTCCCCAGCACCTGCTTGCACAAATAAGACACAAAAACAGGATCGCCAAAGAGTGGAAACTCACAGGCAACAGAAACACAAGGAGGCTGCTCAACAGACTACAAAGAGAGTTGAAAGTTGCGCTCACTGAGCACCGCAACCAGCAATGGTCCGAAAGACTATCAACTCTCAACTTAGAAGACCACAGTCTATGGCAAGCCACGAAACAGTTCACGAAAAGACGCGCTAGAATGCCGCCTCTGCACGGCGAACGTGGACTGCAGTTCAGCGCCGTAGACAAAGCAAACGCGCTAGCCGACGTGTTCGAGAAGCAATTCACGCCAGCAGAGGCACAGGACAGGGAACACGTCGAAACAGTTCGCAGACAACTGGCCACCTTTTTAGCAGCAGAAGACGAAGATGAATACACGCCACTCTTCAGCCCTGAAGACGTGGCAGGAGCCATCAAGTCACTGCCAATAAAAAAGGCACCAGGCCACGACCAGCTCACCAACGAACTCCTAAAACATATCCCGCCACTGGCAATAACCCACTTAGCTGATATCTTCAATGAAATTACGCGATCACAAAAATTCCCGACCCAGTGGAAACATGCAGAAGTAGTCGCGATCGCAAAACCAGGGAAAGACCCGGTATTCCCGCAGCACTACAGACCAATTAGTCTCCTGCCCACCCTCAGCAAACTGTACGAGCGCCTCCTCTTAACTCCGATTCAAGATCACATCAGAAGAGAGCAAATTATGCCAAAATTTCAATTCGGTTTCCAGCAACAACACTCCGCCCCCCAACAAATAATGAGGGTAGTTGAAGCAGCTACAGAAAGCTTCAACCGAAAGGGCTACTGCGGGATCGTCTTATTAGACGTCGCCAAGGCTTTTGATTCAGTCTGGCACACCGGAATCTTGCACAAAATGTACACCCAAGGCTTCCCAGGGACGATAGTAAAACTTATACAGAGCTATCTAACCAGTAGGACATTCTCCGTTAAGATCGATCGATCACAGTCGAGCAGGAGAAGAATACGCGCTGGAGTGCCCCAAGGGTCCGTACTGGGTCCTACCCTGTACAACCTTTACACAGCCGACATTCCTGTAACGCAGCACGTCCAAACAGCACAATATGCAGACGACACCGCCTTCTTCTCCTGCTCCACGAACAGGAACCTGGCAACGAGAAGACTACAAACAGCACTAAACAGGACTGACTCATGGGCCAAGAAATGGCGCATCTCATTGAATACTGAAAAGACCCAGGCACTTATGATAACAAGACGCATCGGGAAACGCCGCCCCCTAAGAAGACCCATCCAACTGCTGCAGCTACAAGGGCAAAATCTCCCCTGGAGAAACACGGCGAGATACCTCGGTGTGACACTGGACAAGCGACTAACTTGGAAGTGCCACATCGAGGAACTCCGCAAGAAAGCCCTAGGAAGGATGCAAGTCCTCTATCCTATATTGAATGAACGCAGTTCACTAGACCCCAGCACCGGAGTAGCGGTCTATAGAAGCCTTATTAGGCCGATACTGGAATACGCATGCCCCGTATGGGGCTATGCAGCCAGATCGACAATAGGCCGCCTACAAAAGATTCAAAACAGAGCTCTCCGGAGAGCCTTACACGTACCTCCACGATTCCCCACAGCAGATCTACATGCTGCTGCGGATATCGATACACTACAAACACGGTTCCGAAACCTGGCAGAACAGTTTTATGCCACAGCCGGTACCGCATATAATGAACTCATCAACACACTTGGCCAATACGACCAAACACATGATAAATATAAGAGACCCAAATCAATACTCTCCTGAGTAAAACAACAGAAACACACACCTCTCACGAGTAAAACAACAGAACCACACACCTCTCACCACAACAGATAAAAACAAAAGAACAGTACATCCAAAAACACCCAGCCACAGTGAAGGAAATGTCCCCAAGGGACAATAACCTTCCCAGCAACACCTTCCAATAAGAGGAAGAAATTAGAGAGGAGCGCGCGCTGGCGGAGAGTACACGTTAGTTCGTTGTCGCTGTTGGTTATCGTGATGTCGGGACGCGGAAGTGGACGCAAAGCTGCTGCCTTGGCTGAGTTGCTGCTCACGTTAGCAGGACCTGCCGGGAAGAAGAAGAAGAAGTCTACACCGCAGTGCTTTCGCTGCCAAAAGCTTGGCCACGTCGCCAAGCACTGCAGCGGAGCAGTCGCGTGTTTGAAGTGTGCGCAAGCACACGACACACGCGACTGCAAGAAGCCGAAGGACGCCCCCTGCACATGCGCCAACTGCGGTGGCGCACACGCGGCTAACGCCCGTTCCTGCGCGTACAGGAGAAATTGGCGCGGACCAGAGAAGACGCAGAAGCAAGTGACCACCACACGCGAAGAGGTGGTCACTCGCTCAGAAGACGCCATCACCAGGCGCCTCAGCGACGCCGTAGAAGAAGCCATGTCCGCCTTCAAATCCGCCATGGCGGAAGAGAGGGCGGCCATGCTGGCGGAACTGGGCGAGGCTCGGCGTCAGATTGCTGAGCTGACGCAGGAGCTTCGCTCAGCCAAGGCAGCTTCCGCCGCAGCGGTCGACACCGCCAGCCAGACGACTCCTCCTCGAGAGAAGAAGTTTGCGACGGTGGCCACGCAGACCGACGTGCCTGCCGGAGGGGAGGCAACACTGCCCAAGACGGACGCAGAAGCAGAAGCGCAAGAAGAAGGGTGGGAAGAAGTCCCATTCCTCCCGCTTCCCGACATGTACAGCGCAAGCGCTGTGACGCAGAAGATAGCTGCATCGCTTCGCGATGGTACATATCCCCACCACGACAACCCTTATCCCTTCGTTCCTCCTAACCTTTCTAAACCTTCACCTCCACACCAACCAATCGAATATCCAGAAGGCCTTGTTGGTCTTTCCAAGGAGGATTACGATCTGATCAATTCCTTCCCAATTTTCACAGAGTGGCAAATGCGCTACGTCATCTTCGCTCTCGTCCACGGAGAGTATGAGAAAGCTGGATACACTGTATCCACTATCCCAACCGAGGGAGAGCCCTCAAGTAAGAAGAAGAAGAAGAAAAGTCGTCACACCGACAAATACAGAAAATAGGTTATCGGCACTCCTTGCCATTACAGAACAACCTACAAGTCAAGAAAGAAGACTCATCAATCATCCCAGGGGAGTAAAGGCCAACAGGCCACAAACTTCCACCTGAACCTCCTCACAGTGAGGAAGTCAGAAAAGGAGCAGCAGCAGGCTGCGCCGGCATTTCCCGCTCACGCCGCGGAGAGTACACGTTAGTTCGTTGTCGCTGTTGGTTATCGTGATGTCGGGACGCGGAAGTGGACGCAAAGCTGCTGCCTTGGCTGAGTTGCTGCTCACGTTAGCAGGACCTGCCGGGAAGAAGAAGAAGAAGTCTACACCGCAGTGCTTTCGCTGCCAAAAGCTTGGCCACGTCGCCAAGCACTGCAGCGGAGCAGTCGCGTGTTTGAAGTGTGCGCAAGCACACGACACACGCGACTGCAAGAAGCCGAAGGACGCCCCCTGCACATGCGCCAACTGCGGTGGCGCACACGCGGCTAACGCCCGTTCCTGCGCTTACAGGAGAAATTGGCGCGGACCAGAGAAGACGCAGAAGCAAGTGACCACCACACGCGAAGAGGTGGTCACTCGATCAGAAGACGTCATCACCAGGCGCCTCAACGACGCCGTAGAAGAAGCCATGTCCGCCTTCAAATCCGCCATGGCGGAAGAGAGGGCGGCCATGCTGGCGGAACTGGGCGAGGCTCGGCGTCAGATTGCCGAGCTGACACAGGAGCTTCGCTCAGCAAAGGCAGCTTCCGCCACAGCGGTCGACACCGCCAGCCAGACGACTCCTCCACGAGAGAAGAAGTTTGCGACGGTGGCCACGCAGACCGACGTGCCTGCCGAAGGGGAGCCCAAGACGGACACCGAGGCAGCAGCGCACGAAGACGAGTGGGAAGAAGTCCCATTCCTCCCGCTTCCGGACATGTACAGCGCAAGCGCTGTGACGCAGAAGATCGCTGCATCGCTTCGCGACGGTACTTACCCCCACCACGACAACCCTTATCCCTTCGTTCCTCCTAACCATCCTAAACCACAACTCCCGCATCGCCCACTCGGGTATCCTGAAGGCCTTCTGGGTCTTTCTAGGGAGGAGTTCAATCTGATTGACTCCTACCCTATCTTCACAGATGCGCAGATGCGCTGTATCATCATCGCTCTCGTCAACGGGGAGTATGATAAAGCGGGATGCATTTTGCACAACATCCCAACCGAGGAAGGGCCCTCAACAACAGCCAAGAAGAAAAAGAAAAGTCGTCACACCGACAAATACAGAAAATAGGTTATCGGCACTCCTTGCCAGTACAGAACAACCTACAAGTCAAGAAAGAAGACTCATCAATCATCCCAGGGGAGTAAAGGCCAACAGGCCACAGACTTCCACCTGAACCTCCTCACAGTGAGGAAGTCAGAAAAGGAGCAGCAGGCAGGCAGGCTGCGCCGGCACGCACTCCGCTGCTCGACTCGCTGCCGCTCGCACCGGTCGTTTTCGTTTCCGTTTCGTGTGCACCGTCGCTAGCCCATCGCCATGTCCGGACGCGGAAAGGGAGGCAAAGTCAAGGGCAAGTCAAAGTCCCGCTCAAGCAGGGCTGGGCTCCAGTTCCCGGTCGGCAGAATCCACCGCCTCCTGCGCAAGGGAAACTACGCAGAGCGCGTCGGCGCCGGGGCGCCCGTCTACCTCGCCGCCGTCATGGAGTACCTCGCGGCTGAGGTGCTCGAGCTGGCCGGAAACGCGGCCCGCGACAACAAGAAGACGCGCATCATCCCGCGCCACCTGCAGCTTGCCATCCGCAACGACGAGGAGCTCAACAAGCTCCTGTCGGGCGTCACCATCGCACAGGGTGGTGTCCTGCCCAACATCCAGGCCGTCCTGCTGCCAAAGAAGACCGAGAAGAAGGCCTAAAGGAGGCCAGGCAATCGCAGCCGCCGCGTGCTCCCCTGCACGCAACGCGCTTTGCCGGCTCGGCCCACAACAATCGGCCCTTTTCAGGGCCACCACACAAACCTACGTCCAAAGCAAAATTTCAGTCGTCCTCGCCGCACCTTGTTTTGTTTTTTAACTTTGCACTTTCACAGCACAGCCGCCGCCGGCGCACGTCCGCCATCTTGTCGTCCACACAGCCCGTGTGGCCCAACACACACACACACACACATTTTGCACGGTCGCAGTCGCCTTCCAAACGACAACGGCAGCAATAATGACCATTGTTAAAGGGAGGCGTGTCGACACACCGCCCTCCACTCCCGCGCGCAACGGCCGTCGACACGAACGAAACAGCTGATCCGGCCGCCTTGCCTCGGAAACCCCAACGCCGCCGCAAACACACAGAGCCAAACCACGCAAGCAAATAATCACCGCCTCTCGCACAACAACACACAGCCCGCCATCTCCGTCGCGATCGATACAAAGACACACAAACGAAGCAGCTCCACACACAGCCAGCCACATGACACGTTTCCTTTCCTTCTCCCCTCCCAGTCACATCACGTCGCTCACAAACGGAAAGAAAGAAACAAAGAAAGAAAGAGAGAGAGAAACAAACAAACAACACAGCGCACACACGCAGCAACAACACAGACTCTTTCGCACTTTTCAACTTCCGAACAGTGTGGTGGCCCTGAAAAGGGCCGTTTTCTAGTCTCTCCCACCCACAAGCACGGCCGCGGGAAGGCCAGCGCCCGCTGCGACGCAGCCTAACCGCCGAAACCGTACAGGGTGCGCCCCTGCCTCTTCAGGGCGTACACCACGTCCATGGCCGTCACAGTCTTGCGCTTGGCGTGCTCAGTGTACGTCACCGCGTCGCGGATCACGTTCTCCAGGAACACCTTCAGCACCCCGCGGGTCTCCTCGTAGATCAGACCAGAGATGCGCTTCACGCCGCCCCTGCGAGCCAGGCGGCGGATGGCGGGCTTCGTGATGCCCTGGATGTTGTCGCGCAACACCTTGCGGTGCCGCTTGGCGCCACCCTTGCCGAGCCCCTTTCCTCCCTTGCCGCGGCCTGTCATCCTTCCTTCCTCGGGCAAAGCAAAACGTGCACAAACAGCAGCTGCAGCGGCTGGAGAGTCGGCTACGGTCTGCGCCCAGCGCGCCCGCCGCCCCCCTATATAGACTCTGGCCCGCCCTCCCCCCACCACGCGCAACCGAGGGCATATAAGCGCAGCACGGAGGCGCGCGGGCCCGTTGTCAAGGCAGCACCGGACGCCGCGCCGCACCTAACCTCCACGCACGCCGCTCCGCTACCGCTACCGCCATGGCCCGCACAAAGCAAACGGCCCGCAAGTCCACCGGCGGAAAGGCGCCGCGCAAACAGCTCGCCACCAAGGCGGCGAGGAAGAGCGCGCCCGCCACCGGAGGCGTCAAGAAGCCCCACCGCTACAGGCCGGGCACCGTCGCCCTGCGAGAAATCAGGCGCTACCAGAAGAGCACAGAGCTGCTCATCCGCAAGCTGCCATTCCAGCGCCTAGTGCGCGAGATCGCCCAGGACTTCAAGACCGACCTGCGCTTCCAGAGCTCCGCAGTCATGGCCCTGCAGGAGGCCAGCGAGGCCTACCTCGTCGGCCTCTTCGAAGACACCAACCTGTGCGCAATCCACGCCAAGCGCGTCACCATCATGCCCAAGGACATCCAGCTCGCGCGCCGCATCCGCGGCGAGCGCGCCTAAACCGCGCCGCGGCACCGCACCGCACAAACAAAAACGGCCCTTTTCAGGGCCACTAACATCTCTCCGTCGCGAGCAACCTTTGTCGGTCGCCTGCCTCTCGCCCCGCAACCCAAAAACAAAAACCACCACTTCCCGTCCGTCCGCCACACCCGCTCACTCTGCCTGCCTGCTAGCAGCGCGCAACAATCACACATCATCCCTCCCCGGCGCACAATACCCAACGGCCGACGTCACACCGCACGGGTGGCTGGCCGGCCGCCGCTTTCGTTTCGAAAACAAAAACAAAAACACCCGCACTCCACTCCGACGGCCAACGGCCAGGCAGGCGCGCTCGCTCGCTCTACACGCCACCGAAATCCCCCGCCGACTCCTTCCCACATCTCAACGTGCCCCCCGTTGCAAAACATAACACACACAAAGGAACAAAACAAAGACCAGACACGACTCGACAAGACGACAGACATCCGAGAAGAACGAACGCAGGCAAGCCAACCAACGTATTCAAACAAAACAACAACGTGACAGAAAACCAACCGTCGGCCGCCGCCACAAACACGGCGACAATCAACCACGACAACAACAACAACACCGCTTACCGCTACCGCCGCCCACACCCGCCACCGACCCCCGCAATCCAACCACCGCGGCACGCAAACAGCATCCCCACGGGCATACAGACAGACCCCCACACCAAACGCAACACGACAATCAAAACCTTCCCCGACGTGCTTTGATGGCCCTGAGAAGGGCCGTTTTGGGCCGCGCGTCTCTTGCGCGCCACTAGACGACGACGGGGGGTGGGGACGACGGAGCCAAGCGCCAAACCCTTCCTTTCCCATCTCTTTCTCCTCTACTCTACTTCTTCTTCTTGGGCGAAGCCTTCGCCTTAGACGGCGTCGTCGCCTTCTTCGGGCGCGGCGCCTTCGGCTTCTTCGTCGGAACCTTGGCGGCCTTCTTCGCCTTCGACGGCGACTTGGCCTTGGCCGGCTTGGCCGCAGCCGCCTTCTTCGCACCCGCGGGAGCGGCCGACGCCGCAGACGCCTTCTTGGCGGCGCCCGCCTTCCGACCGGTCGCCGCCTTCACGCCACCAGCCTTCTTTGCGCCGGCCGCACGGGCGCCCTTCTTCTCCTTGCTGGCCGGAGCGGCGCGCTTCTTCTTGGCACCGCCAGCACGAGCCTTGCCGCCCTCGGCCGCCCCCCCGCCGCCGCCGGCGCCGGCAAGCTTGAACGAGCCGGACGCGCCCTTCCCCTTCGTCTGCACCAGCTCGCCCGCCACGACGGCCGACTTGAGGTACTTCTTGATAAACGGCGCCAGCTTCTCCGCGTCCAGCTTGTAGTGCGCGGCTATGTACTTCTTGATCGCCTGCAGCGACGACCCGCCGCGCTCCTTCAGACTCTTGATGGCGGCCGTCACCATCTCAGAGGTGCGCGGGTGCGCAGGCTTGGCGCGCGGCTTCTTCGCAGACGACGCAGACTTGGCCTTCTTCGTAGTGCCGGTGGCGGCGGGTGCCGCAGCAGTCTCGTTCGTAGCCGCCTGATCTGCCATTTCGACGACGCGCGTAACACACAGCGAGAGCGAGCGGGACGGCAGGCACGCAAGCACAGCACAGCAGCAGAGCAGAGAATCACAAGGCCCAGCCAGTGTCGCGGGCGGGCGCGGACGGCCGAGAGAGCGGCCGCCACTCTGCGCGCCGCCGCGCCGCGCCTCCCGCGCTTGCTACCGCCCAACGTCCGACAGCCTGTGCGGAGCAGCCCCAAACCTGCGCCACAACCGCCCGCGCCTTTCAAACCACCGAGGATGGGGCTACACACAGCCACACCACAGTCGCCAACCAGTCGCCACGGCAGCGCCGCAAACCACGGCCAAACTGCAGCTACCGCGCGCTACAGCCTGGGTCGGCCCGCCGAGAATCGCCGCCCCCGCCCAAATGCCGCCCCCACAGCCCCAGCCGACGACCCGCCACAATGGCCAAACCTTCGGCAAAACTCCCACACCGTCGCCGCGGCAGCGCGGCCGGCGCCACAGCCACACAAGCCGAGGCGTGCGGCGATGACGGCCGTGCAAACGCGCCTCCGCCGCCCCATCGCCTTCCGTCGCCCTCCCGCCGTTTCCCGATCGGCCCGCAGCCGTCGGGCCACATCGCGCGCCGTCCTCCTCCTCTCGCCGGCCAACATTCACAGCCGTTTCTCACCAATTGCCCGCCGCAAACGGACGCCGCCTGCGCAACAGGCGCCGCCGCCCCTCGCCGCTTCCGACCCAACCCCTCGACCGAGGCAAACCGCAATCCGAATCTACAGACCAACCCAATCTGCCGTCAAGCACACACGACAGCCGACCTTACACGTTACGCGTTACACATTACGTTTACACGTCTACGTTAGGTTAGGTTAGGTGGACGTGGGTTAGGTTAAGGGGACTTGGGTTAGGTTAAGCGTCAAACTTAGGTTAAGCATTCAAACACGTCAGGCGTCAGAGGTTAGGTTAGGTTAGGTTACACGTTAGGTTAAGGGGTCAGTGCTAGGTTAAGAAGCGTCAAACGTAGGTTAAAAAAGCGTTCAAACGTGAGGCGTGAGCCGGACAGCTTACCTTACGTAGACGTTAGGGGCTCACAGGCTGAGCTCACCTCGCCACACCACAGGTTAGGTTCGGTTCGGTTCGCTCGGCTCAGCGTAAAGCGCCGAGGTCAGGGTTACGTTCGTTCACCTTCGGGCGCCACACTTTCGGTTGAAAGGTCGCGACGGGACGACGTCGGCACGCACGCCGCAAACGAACAAAAACGTACAGACGACGTCGGAAACCGCCGACAGACGGGGGAGCAGCACGACCACGACCAGACACCGAGCGCGAACGAGACACACGCGAACCACCCCCACCGGCCAAAGGGCACCACACAACAACCCAGAGCACCACGTGTCGACACCAGAGCAACCCGCCGCTCACGCGACATGGCTGGCACCGAAGGGCAACCGCCCGCAACTGCGCTTTCCGCGCCGGCCCGGATGCACGTCGTGCTACAACAACACCACTACCGTACACAGCCGCTGTTCACAACATCACTATCAATGGCGCGCCCGCGGCTCGCCGCCGTCGCAGTCGCAGCCCCAACGCCAGCACTTTTGCACCACCATTCACACGCACCGCAACACAGCTCGCCGACACAGCCGAACAAAACAAACACCACACAACAACAGCAACAACAACGCCGCCGCCTCTACTTGTGCCGGCGACCCACCCCGCCGATGGCGCACCTTTCGCCAGCCGGCAATCGACACACACGCACCCACCCACCGGGGCCCAGTGCAAAAAAAAAAAAAAAAAAAAAAAAAAAAAAAAAACACACAAAAACAAAAAAACCAAACAACACAAACGACACGGGAAGCGCACACCGCCACTTCGCGCGCACGCCACCAACCAGTCGTCGTCTCAAAATAACAAACACAAACAAAATAAACTAACAACTAGGGCAACACAAAACAAAAACGCCTCGCACGAACCGAACCGCCCACAAAAAGGACAAGCACACGCACAGCCTCTGCTGACGACCACGACGCAGCGGCACGCTGCTCCTGTCCCGCGCCCCGCGCCCCGCGCCCCACTCGATTCACAACTCACGCGACACCGTCAACGACGGGCTCGCTTCCCGCAACCTACCACCTTTCCGCCACGACGCACAGCCCCAGCCCCACCCGACGACTGCACTTTCACCACCGCCTCCCCCTTCCCCCCCAAAACACACACACACACACACACACACACACACACACACACACACACAGCCAGCCAAAAACGCACTCGCGACCCACACATGCACGTGCATCGGCACACGCCAACCAGTCAACGTCGACAACCACACGCAAGGCTCGAAACGAAAACGAAACCGGCGTCCTTCCACGTTGCCATCAAGCTACGCGACACAAGACACAAGGAACCAACACAACAGCCGGCCCCACTAATTCCCACTCTCACGCCGCAAAAAGCACACCGACACCGCCAAACACGCACGCACATTCCCCTTCGCACTGACACCACCGACCGGCTCGCTACCACACACCTCTCGGCAGCCGTTTTCACGCCAATTCGCCACACCGCCCACACAGTCGACAAGCGCCCGCCCTGTACGGCACACGCAACGACGCAGCGCAGCAAAGGGCGCCCGCAACACATACCTCTCCGCCGCCCGACGCGCCAACCGCCACGCCACACCACACCGCACCGCCAGCCACTCGCAAATTGTGCACTGCCACCAGCCACACGTCCAACACGCCGCGCCGCCTCCGGCCACCCGCCAGGGGGCGCTCACGTCCGCGACAACAGCGCGGCCCGCCGGGCCGGGCCGAACCGAACCGAGCCGCCGCTGCTCTGCACTCGGCACGGCCACACCCTGCTGCAGACCGGGCTCGTCCCTCTGTACGCGTCTGCCTGCGCATCAACACAACACGACCTTTTGTTTTTTTTTTTTCTCTCTCTACCGCCATCCCTTCTTCTCGCGTTTTACTCGTTGTTGCAGCAGCGGCGCACACCTACACATCCACAGCCCCAGCCGAGCCGGCCTCACCTCAGGGCCCGCCGCCAGCGTCTCCTCCTCGGGCACAGGTGCGGTGCTGTGGCCGCCCATCCAACCGCATTGCTGGCCGTCCAGCCACCAGGCGTTCCCACTGCCGCGAGCCACGCCGCGCACCGACCCTGCTGCAGAAAACGAAGCATAGCCAGAGACCGACCGATACACAAAGCAAGCCGTCGCCTCGCCTCTTGTCCTTCCTGCCTTCCTTCCGCCCCCGCCCTTCTCACACCACCGCCTCTCCACTTTCGCCCCCCCCTCCTTTTTTTTTTTTTTTTTTGTTTTCTTCTTTCTTTCTTTCTTTCTTTGGCCCTCTCTCCTTCCCGCCATGGCGGTTACGGCACCGCGCTGCAGCGGCAGATTTTTTTGCGCCCACACGCCTACTCCTACCACCATTAACCTTGCCCTGCCCTGCCCTGCCCTGCCCTGCCCTGCCCATCAACGTCGCAGTCGAACCGACGCTTGCCAACACACTGCCCACGTTCCTTTCTCTTTTCGGCCTACGCCCATTACGCGCCGCCGCCACAGCACCTTCCCTTCCCACAACACACCGACGTCATCACACGCACCCAAAACAGGGGCCACGACCGTGTTCCTCGCCCACTCCCATCCCGCACGGTACGCACATTCCCAACTACTACCGCGCACCCTCCCTTTCCAATCTGTGTGTCTCTGTGTCTGTGTCCTGTCCGCGCGTGACGCCTCTCAACATCCGCCGTCCCCCGTCCCGTTTTCGCCCCCATGCCGTCGTCGCGCCGCCTCCTCCCCGTCCACCGCCGCCCCTGTCCGCCCCGCACCACACCATACACCGCTGCTTGTCCCGGCCGTTGCCACCAAAGGCGCCGACCGCAAACGCGCCACGCCGCAGCCCCCGTGCGTCTCGCGCTCGCTTGCATCTCCGTGCCGACGCTGCCTCTCTTCCCGCTCGCACTCGACCTCGACAACACAGTCTTTGGCTCCGCCACTGCGTGTTCCGGTGGTACGCACGCTGCAACACGTATGTATTCATTACCAGAGCGATGGCGAGGCATGACAGCATCTCTGTCTGACCAGAGAGTTCTTTATCGCTGCTAGTCGGCGCTTGGACCGCGCCAGACGACAGTAGTGGCACGCACCGGGTCGCCAGGAACAGTTGTTATATATATATTGTAGCGCGAGTCGGGAGAGGTAGTAGTCGGTCGACAGTAGTAGCGGGTGGACGGTTGTACTGAGCGGGCGTCGGCGGCGTGCTCTGCTCGTCTCGCGACTCTGGTCACGGTTCGGGACGATGTATAGTCTATTGTGTTATAATCAAAAGGTGGTGTGACGCTGCATTGCGCAAATCTGATAACGTATGTTCATTGTACTTATTTTGTTCAACAACAAAAGCCCCACTATTACTTTTTTTCTAAAGTAACTTTTGTCTCTTAACGAAAAACATTCACTTTTTAAAGACTACTTCCTATGGCATTTCCCTCCAAGGAGTGCAATTAATTACCAGCCAGCACTCATTCATTGCACACAGCTGTGTAAGGGGTATCTACAATTGAGGAGCGGATATAAATGCAATTTTTTTGTTTTTTTTTGTTTTTTTTTTTTTTTTTTTTTTTTTTGTGTGTGTGTGTGTGTGTTGTAACCTCCCAGCAAAATTTAAAATAATGGACAATGTTATTTACGGATGCTAATGGACATTGCGCTAATTGTAACCTCGCCCACAATGAGAGGTATTGAAAATGGCAACAAAAATGTGAAATTCGCAATCTGACTCAAATATAAAGTCTTCACACAACATTTAAAAAAGTCCGTTCAGTGACAAGAAACTTCAATTAAACCGAAATATCGGTCTTTGGCCCTGTGCAAAACAATCAGAATTAAAGTCTTACCTCCGAATAAATGGATGTCACATTTCTGCTCTGGTTGTTGCGCAGCGCTTGGAGGAACTGCATTGCAAATAATAATATTCTCTTTTTTTGTGATTTTAGTGACATTTTTCTTCAAAGAAGTGGAATGAAATGTGAAGTGCAACGAACTCTTTAGTTCAATAAACAATTAAATGTTTGAAAAATGCTTTTGAAATAAAAATTATTATTGGGGAACTTGTTGGAGAATAATTACAATAAATACAATTTTTCATTATCTAATGATTATATTAATTAACAGTATACCTTATTCACCATCTTGACCAGTGTTGCCGACCGCCTACATCACACAACCGCGCTCGGCTGCTACTACTGACCGACCGCTCTGCATGACGACTATTAGCGTACTGCACGCGACGACTACTGACAGAGTACAGCCCTCAACTACACATAGCTACGGACTCGCAACGACTACTGACTGACTGAGAACCGCTCGCAACACTCGCGCAGTCCAGCGCAAACTCTCTGGTCACAGATGCTACAATGTCTCGCCATCGCTACTATGTTACATACGTGTTTCAGTGTCTTTTTCATTGGGGTAACGATCTTTGGCTCTTTTTATTCTGAATACAGGGCCAAAGGTCAACGCTGCTGCCCTTATACAATTTATCAGGTTTCATTATGTCTGTTGCAATGTTACATACGGTTCACTCTTTCATTAATATTATCGTTGGGTTTGTTTTGTAGGGACGTTAACATTCTGGCACATTTTTATTATCATCGGACTCTCTGCTATTTGTGCAGGGAGGTTATACCTGGGTCCATTTCCATTTTAATATTGATAGACTTTTTGTTTTCTCGTTGTTTTTCCTTCTTTTTTTTTTGTTTTGTTTTTCCCGCTCTCACCACCACCGCCGCATCACGCCTTCCGTTTTCTTGGTTTCTTTTCTGTTCTTCAACTGCTTCAACATCACCGCGCCCCATTTCCACACCACAGCCATCAGCCTCCAAGACGGGCGGGCGCAGTGTGCCATTTCCGGCGCACAAGCACACCCGTACGGTACTCTCCTCGCCCCCACGCCACCAACAACACAGCGACCACGCGGCTTTCAGGCATGGCACGGCACCGGCGAAATGCGCCGCCCCCGCCCCTCCGCGCATCCGTCCGTCTCGCCACGTTCACTGACAGCCGCGTCTGCGGCTACACCACGACAACCACAACACAACACCGCTCCCCTCCCTGGCAACTCACATTGTTTTTCTCCTCCTCTTTTGCACAAACCACAACGCCGAGCACAGGCGCAAGCCACCCACACCGCGCCCCTCCCCGTCCCGTCTTTGGCCGCCGCTCCTCGTTTGCCCCCTCCCATCTCCCGAAATGCCATGCCAGCAGCGTTACGCATGCCCCTCCCCTGTCCACACAACACTACCGCCTAACGAACAGCCTTCCGGGCCACATGCAGGGCACGCCCACCTCCAAACACTGCCAATTCACGGACGCACGCACACACACACTCACTTTCTCGACACCTTTCTGTACGGAGGGTGCGTCATCTCGACCGTGACAGAGTGACGGCAACTATCGACGATCCATTTCCCCCCAATGGTAAAACATGTCCACTAACACCTACATACATCATTCACGTACACAGACAATAGCATACACACAATGGGAGGGCACACGAACATGGACGGCACGGCACTGTCATACACTCTTCCTCAGAACCATATCAACAAACGTTACGTACATCCGGGAAAGCGAAAGCGAAAGCAAAAGCAAAGGCAAAGCCCAATGCAGCCGTCAAAGGTAACGTTCACCACGGCAGACACTTGCAGCCGCGCCGCCGTTAAACGCATTTCAGTGCGGCTCCAATACGCCTCCGACACGGGAACGTTCCGTTGCTCTACGAATGCGTTTCTCCCCTTTTTCCCTTCCTCTCTCTTTTGCCCCCCCTCCTTGCACTCTTGCCTCATTCCTCACGTTCTGCCCAGACATTCGACCGATCAAAGTCAACCTTTCGTTACCGTTCTCAGCGCGACGGTGTACAACAGTATGACGGGTGTGCCCAAGACTTCGGTTCAGTTGCGTGACGCCCGTCTATCGCGCCGATCGACAGTTACTCAGGGGGCGACGGATCGGACCACGTCACCGACACACAAAACACTTTCAAACAAACAAATACGCACCGGATGGACACAGACAAACACGTGTACAGACATTCGCCAAACAAACGACCGCCGCCGCCGCCGCCGCCGCCGCCGTCGTCGTCTAGCGTCGCGCTTACTGTACTGCACTGGACACGCGTGCATCTTGAATGACGACATCGGTGTGCGTGCGTCGTACGCAATCAGTCAGACACGGCTATCAAACATCAGAGTCGAATGGTACATCATCGTGCGTGTTCGCCGTACACGTACAGTACAATACAACAACAATGCGTCTTAATGGCACGTTCATTTCAACGTCACTCACACACCTCCACGCTGCAGTTACGTCGCACCATTGTCAAACTCGGCGTACAGCAAAGGGAATAGTGGGCGGCAAAAAAAAAAAAAAAACAACCAAACAAAAACATTTCACATTTCACCCTCGCCATGTATGATGTGCAAAAAAACAAACCCGCAAACGGCCGTCGTTACGGTGACACAAAAGTCGCCGATCGCACATTCCCCCCTCGCAGACGGGTAACACACACACACACACCAACAACACCAATGGGTCAAAAACCACGCCAACGAGGCGTGCCACCATTCCACGCCACGGCGACCAACCTCGTGGCCGTACCCCGCGCAACACGCTTTGACGCGCCCCCCCACCCACAATCAAAATGCACACATACATCACAGCCGTCCACACAAACAACAACAACAATTCCGCCCTTCCCGCAAAAGGCAAGTTGGTGGCCCTGAAAAGGGCCGTTTTGCCGCTCTCGCAACGGAGGAGCCTTCTCCATCCTTCCTTCCATTCCAGAGCCACCTCCTTACTTGGAGCTCGTGTACTTGGTCACCGCCTTCGTGCCCTCGCTCACGGCGTGCTTGGCCAGCTCGCCAGGCAGCAACAGCCGCACAGCGGTCTGGATCTCGCGGGACGTGATGGTCGAGCGCTTGTTGTAGTGCGCCAGCCGAGAAGCCTCGGCCGCAATGCGCTCGAAAATGTCGTTCACGAAGCTGTTCATGATGCTCATCGCCTTCGACGAGATGCCCGTGTCAGGGTGCACCTGCTTCAGCACCTTGTAGATGTAGATGGCATAGCTCTCCTTCCTCTTGCGCTTCTTCTTCTTGTCGCCCTTCGAAATGTTCTTCTGCGCCTTGCCAGCCTTCTTGGCGGCCTTCCCGCTAGTCTTGGGCGGCATCTCGAACCAACGTACGGCAGCAGCAACACCAGTACCAAGCGCTCCGCTCTAGTCAGCGTCTCCCCACACAGTGGCACCCGCCGCCAGCCGCCGCCGCACCTTTACCAGCTCGCCCTGTTGCGGCCGCCGACCAATGGGGCGCGCGCGCAACCGGCCGCCGCACCCGAGCCCATAAAGCACCCCCACCCCGGCTGCGCCGGCACTCGCCGAGCGGCAGTCGAACGTTGAGCTAGTCTCCGTGCGTCTGTTACGCAAAGCCATAGGCCCCCGCTTGCACGGGTGACAATCCAGGTGCTTCTTCGGCTTCGCTTTTATTAAAGCGTTGACGGGTGCACACGTCGAAGCGCAGCACGGTCAGGCTGCACGATGAGCAAATTGTCGTGTGCGGTTTCAATCTGCGGTGACGATTCGGGGTCCCAGCAGCTCGCTGCTGGCGGCGTCGATGTCGTCTCCTCGATGTCGCGGGCCGCTTTTCCGGGCGGTTCGGGTACTTCTGCTGCCGCAGAGCCATGCTCTGCTCCCCCGAGTGTTAGGGACTCTGCAGGTCAGGGCCTGGTCACTGGCCAGTGTCCCGCGCCTGCCAGTTTGTTAGGGCCAAGCACAGCCGCCGGAAACCTAACGGTGTCGGCAACGAAGGCGGCGTCTGGCATACCCAAGGCAGCCCTCGACTTTGCTTCCACTTCCGCCCCCAACGAGATCAATAGGGCGCCTAACGCCGTCAAACAACAAACCAGCACTACGTCTTTCATTGTCAGTATGAGCAGCGCCACTAATTCCCCAAATCCAGACGTTGACAGACTACTACTAGAAAACGCACAGAATAACCTCCTCCCTTATCTTGCGTCCCGCAGGCGTGAAAAAGGGAATCGTCTCCCAGTAAAAATTCTCCCGAAACCCTCTTCCAAAGCCCAACCCAAACCTACCCGCAAAACCACTCCCAACCTCAAATCCACCCTCCCACCGTCCCCTAAAGTTAAACTTTCCAGGACCCAGAAAAAGAACCGAGGCAGGCGTAAAAACCTCGTAAAGCGACTCAAAGCTTCCAGCCAATCTCCGGAAGCTGAGAACAAACAAAAGGAACACGATTCCGAATCAGATAGCCCTCTGGTTATCGATGAGTCCAGGCAGGAGCAGGAAAACGAGATAGGGGAAACCGCTACTAGCGGTGAAGGTGACGGCTTCCAACTAGCCAGAAAAACCATCCGCCAACCCACACCCCCGCCGGCCACGGAGGCTGCACCAACATCTAACCGTTTTTCCGCCATAGACGACGAACCCACGACCAATGAAGCGCCACCCCAACAACCAGTGGGCTCGCAGAAACGAGCATACCTCCCCCCAATCGTCGCTGAATTTGACAAGGATTACAAGGAGCTCTATGATCTAGTGAAGAGCTCAGTAGGTGATAGATTCAAAGCCAAACCGGCAGGGGGCGATAAAATAAAGCTCACCCTCCATTCCATGGATGAATACATGGCGGTAAAACAACTCCTGAGAGATAAGAAAATACCGCACTACACTTTCCCGACCGAAAGGATCAGGAACCTAAATATAGTTATCCGCGACCTACCGCGCAAACTATCGCCCTCAGCGATAAAGGAAGACCTGATCCGCCAAAATTTCGATGTTAAGACTGTCACACAAATGAAACCACCCGGTTCAAATAACAAGTGGCCCCTCTACCTCGCCGTAATGCCTGACATACCGATAAACAAAAAGCCTATGAGGAGTGTCCTGCAGATACCCATAACCACCGAGTTGCTAAAAAAGAAAAATCGGTCTCAACAATGCTTTAGGTGCCAGGGACTGGGACACGTGGCCTCACACTGCGACATGCCTGTACGATGCAGGAAGTGTGCGGAGGGACACGACTCCAGGACCTGTCAAATTAAAATAGAAGACCCAAGAATAAAGTGTGCGCTATGCGGCGAAGGGCACACCGCCAGCTACCTGGGATGCAGGGTTCATAAGAACTACGCCCAACGCTGGCGAGGCTCGAATGCACCCCCAAACAAACCCCAAGCTAAACCCCCAAACCGACCTGAAATCACAAGACGAGATAGGCCGCCCTACAGAGGCAAATCGCGTGAGGTGACGGCCGCCGCGACGTTCGCAAACATCGCGGCCGACACTGAGGCGCGCAGTAGCGCCCCCCTGCCGGCCGAGATGGGACCGGAATCTTGCGGCCGACGCTCCCCGGAAACAACCCAGGACACTCCTCTCCTTGACCAGATCCCTGACGACGGAGAATGCCCTAGGGAAGTCCTAACCCCTGCCCCAAAGACCAGTCTGCGGCGGGCAGAGGGCGCGGACCGTCAGACCGCTGGCAGACATCCTGTCACTCAAAGTCTGAGCGAAGCTGCGCCCTCGCCCTCCACAGACGATCCTGTGCTGGGAGTCATGTCCCAAACTCTGAATCTTCTCGCGCAGATGATGCGGGAGATTCAGCAGCAAAATGCACAGATCCTCGCCGCCCTACAAGCAGCAGTTAAGCAGTCGCATCCCTCAGCGACTTCCCAAGCAACAACAACAGCCAAACATGGATAGACGCCCCCATATCCAAGGTCTGAAAATGTGCGTCTTTAACGCAGACGGCATCTTCAACCAAGTCATGGAGTTCCGAGAGCTCATGAAGGAGCTTAATATCGACGTTTGCATGATGTCAGAAACACACCTAAAACCGGGAGTAAAAGCGGCAGTCCCAAACTATAACAGTTACAGACGAGACAGGCCAACCGCAGGAGGCGGGGTGGCCATATACGTAAAGAGAGGGATCCCCCATCACCAGATATTCCCCCCAGCTACCCGCTCGTTAGAAACGGTAGCCGTGGAAATAGCCACAGTTACAGGCCCCCTCACAGTCGTTGCAGCTTACCGCCAACCGACCCCAACCTTAGATGAGGACGACATTCCCGCACTAGCACAAATCAGAGGCAAGCTCCTAATAGGAGGAGACCTCAATGCAAAACACGCAGACTGGCATTCTAGACTCACGACCAGAGCCGGTCGTCAACTGCAGCGACTCGCGCGAGACCACCAGTTCGACGTCTGGGGCCCAGAAGAGCCGACACACTTCCCTAAAAACGGAGGCCGGCCAGACGTCCTTGACATAGCTCTCACAAGGAGAATAACAGGCTTCGTGACTGCGAGAACAATAAATAGAATGTCCTCCGATCACAACCCAGTTATAATCGAGGTCGACGTGGGAGAAAGGGTAGCTCTCCCACAACACCAGGTGTCGTATAAGCACACGAACTGGGAGCACTTTCAGGTAAATGTCGCTTCTGAAATAGCTCGCGCCCCGCCTCCAACTGCAGATACTGCAGAACAGGCGCTTAAAGACCTTACCAACACGATCCTGCAGGCTGCTGAGGAGGCCACACCCCGGCAGCGGGAAGGCCCTCCTCCTCAAATACAACTCCCGGAGCACCTGCTTGCGCAAATTAGGCACAAAAACAGGGTCGCAAAAGAATGGAAAATAACAAGAAATCCGGCAACTAGGAGGCTGCTCAACCGTCTACAGAGAGAGTTGAAAGTAGCACTCAATGAGCACCGCAACCAGCAATGGTCTGCCCGCCTATCAGCCCTCAAAGTAGACGACAACAGCCTATGGCAAGCTACCAAGCAATTCACACGTACACGCGCGCGTACGCCACCTCTGCACGGCGAGCGTGGAAGCCTTGTCTTCAGCCCTGTCGACAAGGCCAACGCGCTCGCCGACTCGTTCGAACAACAGTTTCAACCAGCAGAGGCGCAGGACGAGGACCACGAAATCATAGTCCGTCAGCAGCTTGCAGTATTCCTTGCAGCTGAAGACGACGAGAATGAACACACTCCACTTTTCGCCCCAGAAGACGTGGCAAAAGTCATTAGGTCCCTGCCCAACAAAAAGGCCCCAGGCCACGACCGGCTCACAAACCAGTTAGTTAAGAACCTCCCGCCACTGGCAATCACACACATCGCGAACGTCTTCAACGAGATTACTCGATCCCGCGAGTTTCCAGCGTGCTGGAAACACGCGGAGGTGGTCGCGATAGCTAAACCCGGTAAGGACCCATTATTCCCACAGCACTACAGACCGATTAGTCTTCTGCCCACTCTCAGTAAAATCTACGAGCGCCTCCTAATCACACCTATTGAGCAACACATCTCCAGAGAGCAAGTTCTGCCTGATTTCCAGTTTGGATTCAGGCAGAAACACTCCGCCCCCCAACAGATCATGAGAGTTGTTGAAGCAGCCACCGAGGCCTTCAACCGCAGAAGCTACTGTGGGATAGTGCTACTTGATGTAGCCAAGGCCTTCGATTCCGTATGGCACAATGGGTTATTGTACAAACTATACACACAAGGCTTCCCCGGGACGATAGTAAAGCTGCTGAAAAGCTATCTCTCGAATAGGACATTTTCCGTCAGGGTTGACAACTCCCTGTCAACAAAAAGACGCATACGTGCAGGGGTGCCCCAGGGATCGGTGCTAGGGCCTGTCCTGTACAGCCTGTACACGGCAGACACACCCACCTCACCCCTGGTGCACACTGCACAATATGCAGATGATACAGCATTTTTCACCCGTAACCCAAACAGGGATCTGGTCACAAGACGCCTCCAAAGAGTTCTCAACGCCACAGAGGAATGGTCCAAAAGGTGGCGCATCACGATAAACAGCGGGAAAACGCAGGCAATTGTGATTACGCGCCGATTAGGACCGCGAGGACCACGCAGGCGACCACCCTTAAATCTAAGATTAAACGGCCAAGAACTCCCTTGGCGAAACACCGCAAAGTATCTAGGGGTGACCTTAGATAAGAGGCTGACATGGCAGGCGCACATCGATGACCTGCGCCGCCGAGCCAGCGCTCGCTTGAGCGTACTATACCCAGTCCTTAATACCAGTAGTGCGCTAACAGCAGACCTAGGAGTACGCGTCTACTGCACCCTCATACGCCCCATAATGGAATACGCGTGCCCAGTATGGGGCTATGCGGCCAAGACGCACGTACTCAAACTCCAAAGGGTACAAAATAGGGCCCTCAAACGAGCCTTACACCTCCCCTCCCGATTCCCCACAGACGACCTACACGCGTCTGCGGACGTAATTCGACTACAACAGCGCTTTGCTGACCTGGCTAAAGCGTTCTACGAAACAGCCAGCAGGTCAACAAACCCCCTCATCAATTCACTGGGTCAATATGACCCCACCACCAAGCGTCACAAAACTCCCAGGTCAATATTCTTTGACTGAACACACACTCGCCCACCATCACATCACCCTCTCTCAGCCCCCATCAACTCGCCAACATCATCACCCAAAAACCGCCATAGATCAGGCAGTACAAGTTAAATAGCAAATACGCACATAAACACACAAGACATACCGCAAAAGTAAAGACACAACACAACAATCACACATTCCCAATTCGAAGTAAATGTCCAAGGACAAAAACTTCACCACTAGTCACCCTGAAGGCCAGGGTACAAAAGGTGCGAGCGCCCGCCCCGGCTGCGCCGGCACGCACTCTGTGCTGCTAGCCTCGAGCCTCGAGAACACAAAGAGCGAACAAAGGAAGCGGGAAATGCCTTCCACTGAAGTGTAAGCGCACTCCCGACCTGAGTTCACTCAAACGAGTAAAAGCAAATTGTCGTGTTTCCCAACACAGCTAGGCGAGATGTTCTGGAAAGCTGGAACGTAGGGAAACCGATAGTCAGGGATTGTCGCAAGTCAGGGCCCTGTCTGCGGACAGACCAGCCCGCGCTTGCAGCGCAAAGGCTAGAATAGTAGGGAGAGTCTCACACTACACACACTAGGAGGGAGACCACCACACTACACTACACCTCACTGAGAAATACAGCCACAACATAGCAACACGCGGAAGGACGACATGTCGTCCCAAGCGACTACCAGCGCGTACGAAAGCTCACGCATAATCATCGCAGGTGACAACTCTGCACCGACGATGACGACCGCGAACACAAAGCCAACCCTACCACTGACACAGGACCAAGAATTGATGCCACCGCCAAGTCACGAACCTGCACCCGCCCACGCCTCAGACAAAATGCTTTCTGACACAACGGACGACGAAAGCCAACAAACTGGAGACCGCAAACGTGCGAGGAAGACGACCGCTAGCTCAAAGCCAAGACCAAAAAAACCCGCGGACACAAAACCAAAAGCGACAAAAACGCCACAAACAACAAATAAAGACGCACCGATCGACAGACCCCAGCCGCAAGACAACGTACCACTCCAGCAGAACACACAAGAAACGACAGAAACACACGGAAAAACTGACGAACAAGATGATGACGACCGGGAATGGGAGACAGTAACCAACAAACGCACCCGAAGAAACACGGCAGACAAAACGGACACGCAGATGCAACCGGAAACACAAACCAGGGAGGAAATCAAAATAAAAATTGAAAATCTCAACACAGGAGAAACACAGAAGTCGCTGTATGAACAATTCAAAATACTAAATGTACTGCAACACGTACAAGACATGGTCGTGTACCCAAACCGCACAGCCATAGTTACAAGCTTCCACCCTGACATCGAGACAATCATCCATAGGACCATATGCACCCAATATAGACCAGAAGCGAAGGCAACGAGAATACAAAAGCTCAACAGACAAACACAAGCCAAACAGACCGCAGAACCATCACTCAGCGTGGTGATAACTAAGGTAACCCATGATGTCACGGAAAAGGACATAGAGGACGAATTAACAAACCAGGGGCTCGAGTTTACGAAAGTAAAAAGAATAACCTCGAGAGAATATGGGAAACCCATACAAAAAATAAGAGTCATAACCCGAAACAAAACAACAGTAGACAACCTGCTCAACAACCATTTTAGAATCTTTCACAAGTTCCATCCAGTAGAACAGTCCCATGTACCACCACCACAACCGGCTCAGTGTGCAAGGTGCCACACATTTGAACACACTACCGAGAATTGCAAAAGCAAACCACTTTGCAACAGATGCGGAGGGCCACACACCATAGCAAACTGCCTGAAAGACATAAATAAACCAACCTGTGTCAACTGCGGCGGACAACATCTATCAACGGACATCAAATGCCCAAAACGACCAAAAACACCAGTGTCAATAGAAGCCACAGCCAAGATCGTCTGCACAGATGAACCGATGGGTGAAAAAACAGACGACAAGCAAAAAATACAGATGGTAGTGTGTGAGGACTTCCTTCGAGCGACAACGATGGCACTTATAAACATACTCCCTGACCGAAAGCAACTCGTTGTAACAGCCATGAAAGACATCTCCAAGTCCTTTTTCAGACGAGAAATGAATGTATCCCAAGCGTGGAACCGCATTCATTTCAGTATTTCCCACACAGAGAGCAACCGAGACACTGTAGGGGAAGATAACAAACAAACAGAAAAACAGCAAGTTCGCTAGCAACAATAGGATGGGTACTAGAATAGGGTTTGTAAATGCGAATGGCTGCAATACCAAAAAACCACTAATCGAACAATTAATCAAGCAAGAAAAGATCCAACTACTGGGGATGACAGAAACTAGGGTGGGGCAAGCCCCAATAAACATACTAGACTATGTATGCTATCGCAAAGATGACGTGACCGAAGCGAGACACAGAGGATGGGCACATGGCGGAATAGCCATTGTACATCACAAAAAGTTAGCGACCGCCGAGGTTGAACTGCCAAGATGCTTCGACAAACACAAAGCAATAGTAATAAAAGTAGCAGCCAAGCCATTTAGAGCGATCCACATAGCAGTTATATATGTCCCCCCTACAGAAGAAATCCCAAAGGATCTACTAAAACACATCTGTAACTTAGGGCCCAGCATAATTCTAGGAGACTTCAACGCAAGATCAATTAACTTTGGAGACAAACGGACAAATAGAAACGGAAGACAACTGGAAGAACTGCTAGAAGAAAATCCACACATTCTGAAAATGCATAACACCAAGCCCACGTTCATAAACCACACAGGAGACTCGACACCAGACCACATACTACACACAACAGACTTAGCTAGGCACATAGGAGACGTAGACATCGGAGACAGCATAGGAAGCGACCACCTCCCACTCCTAACGACCACCACAGCTATTAACCCAGAAAGAATGAAACCGACAACAAAAACATACAAAGACAGAAAAAACATAGACAATAATAAATACATTACCTACATCAAAGAAAACATAAGGACAACACACGAACAGATCAGAAACCAGGAGGAAATGGAGAAACTGAACGACCACATCAAGACAATAATCAGTAATGCCATCGAAACCAGCGCCCCAACACGAAGAGTTATAGAAGGAGGCGAAAGGATTCCTGCAAATATACTCGAACTTATAAAACAAAAACGAAAAGTATATACGCAATTCAAAGAAAACCGTGACCCAACAATAAAAAACCAGTGGAACCGACTAAACGATCAAGTTAAATTCTTACTGAGACAACACAGAGCCAGAACCCTCAACAACAAGATTCAGAAACTAGATCCAAAAAACCCAGCAGACTTTTGGAAAAAATTTAAACGCATTACACACGAAAAGCAAAACCAAGACCCACCACTAATTATAAACGGAGATATTATACCATGCGAAGAGAAGAAAGCCAACGAATTTATGAAAGTGCTTAAGGAAATATACACACATCCTCAAGACGAGAGGTTTAACGAAGAAACAGAAAAAACAATAGAAACCGAAACAACAAGAACACTAGAGGAGCCGCAAAACATGGTATATGACGAAGATCAAACAACACTCATACAAGACATCACATCAAAGGAAATTGAAACAGCAATAGCATGCGGGAAAGTAACAGCACCCGGCGCGGATGGCATCACACGACACCACCTAAGGCTGATACCACAGGAAATAATCATACCACCACTCAAAAACCTATTCAACGCCGTACTCAGACTGCAGAAAACGCCACAACAGTGGAAAGATGCACAAGTTAAGATGCTGCCGAAGCCCCTAAAACCAAAACATGACCCAAAGTCATACCGACCTATAACATTACTGCCAGTTATAGGCAAAACCTTCGAATCAATACTCACTAATAGAATACAAAAATTTGCAGAAAAACGACAAATTCTACCAAAAGAGCAAAGCGGATTTAGGAAGAATAAAAGTACAATAGACCCAATTTTCCGCCTTATCAGCAACAGCACAGAAGCCATAAATACAGGAAATGTAGTAGCAGCGCTACTGCTCGACATAGAGAGAGCCTTCGATAAAGTGTGGCACTTAGGGCTCATACACAAACTAATTAAAAACGACATCCCTTTAGAAATAGTAAAACTAATAAAAAACATCATTACAGAAAGGGACATAAAAGTAAAAGTAGGGGACAAACTATCAGAGACGCTCAGACCACTGGCAGGAGTGCCACAAGGGGCAATCATATCGCCACTCTTATATAATATATATACATCAGATATACCAAAGCCAGTTGGGCTAAATGAAGAACTTGCCCTATATGCTGATGACACAGCGTTCTGGTGCCACGCCCCAACAACCGAAATGTTATCAAAGAAAACCAGCAGATACATTAAATCATTAGAAAAATGGATGTCTGCATGGAGAATTAGGCCAAACCCGACCAAATCGCAGCTACTAATAATCCACCACAGAAACTTCACACAGCTTAAACAACAAAACCCAGAAGACATTGAAATAACACTCTGGGGACAAAAAGTAGAAACAAAGAAGACAGCCAAATACCTAGGACTAGAGATTGATAACCTACTCAATTGGAAGACCAACACAACACAAAAAATAGGAATAGCCAGCACAAAACTAGCCAAAATCAAACTACTACAACATAGAAACGGAGGTGCAGCAACACCAATAGTGCTACATATATATAAAATGTACATAAGACCAATACTAGAGTATGCAGGAATAGCATGGTGCGGAAATGTAACACAATGTAACCGAATTAAATCCACAGACAGAAGAATGCTAAGGACACTAGCAAGAAAACCAAGAGAAAGAACGGCAACACTACACACAACCCTTGATACAGACTCAATGGAAGAACGATTAATAAAACAGATAGCTACATACGGTGACAATAGACTAATCACGAACGAGACAATAAAAGACATAATCATCAAACCGCCATTCCACCTCAACCTACCACGCTACAAGTACCCTTACCCACCACAAATCGCCGCAATAGCAACAGAACAAATTCACCCCGGAAAACACAAGGATTTAGAAACAGTTACAACAGGAAAACAACTCCCAGAGCACCTGCAGTTCCACATCATGCTAGACTAATTAAGAGACAGAATGAAACAGGAATGACACCCAACCCTGGCTGAGGTTTTATGGGGTTTCCCTCAGCTGTAAGACAAATGTCAGGGCTGTGTATAGTCCCCAAATCCAACAAACCAACTAACAAAATAATAATATAGCAAAACGCTAATAAATATATATATATACGTATAGGAACAGAAAATAGAAAATCTGAACAAAACTACCCAAACTATGAAATAAAAAGTGCCACAACAGAATAACATAAGAATAAGATAAGGCTCCAAAGCGGCATTAAGCCCTCCATGAGCCCGCCCCACCCTTCCGGTGGAGGAATGAAAGTTAAAAAAAAAAAAAAAAAAAAAAAAAAAAAAAAAAAAAAAAAAAACTCCGCTGCTCGACTCGCTGCCGCTCGCACCGGTCGTTTTCGTTTCCGTTTCGTGTGCACCGTCGCTAGCCCATCGCCATGTCCGGACGCGGAAAGGGAGGCAAAGTCAAGGGCAAGTCAAAGTCCCGCTCAAGCAGGGCTGGGCTCCAGTTCCCGGTCGGCAGAATCCACCGCCTCCTGCGCAAGGGAAACTACGCAGAGCGCGTCGGCGCCGGGGCGCCCGTCTACCTCGCCGCCGTCATGGAGTACCTCGCGGCTGAGGTGCTCGAGCTGGCCGGAAACGCGGCCCGCGACAACAAGAAGACGCGCATCATCCCGCGCCACCTGCAGCTTGCCATCCGCAACGACGAGGAGCTCAACAAGCTCCTGTCGGGCGTCACCATCGCACAGGGTGGTGTCCTGCCCAACATCCAGGCCGTCCTGCTGCCAAAGAAGACCGAGAAGAAGGCCTAAAGGAGGCCAGGCAATCGCAGCCGCCGCGTGCTCCCCTGCACGCAACGCGCTTTGCCGGCTCGGCCCACAACAATCGGCCCTTTTCAGGGCCACCACACAAACCTACGTCCAAAGCAAAATTTCAGTCGTCCTCGCCGCACCTTGTTTTGTTTTTTAACTTTGCACTTTCACAGCACAGCCGCCGCCGGCGCACGTCCGCCATCTTGTGGTCCACACAGCCCGTGTGGCCCAACACACACACACACACACATTTTGCACGGTCGCAGTCGCCTTCCAAACGACAACGGCAGCAATAATGACCATTGTTAAAGGGAGGCGTGTCGACACACCGCCCTCCACTCCCGCGCGCAACGGCCGTCGACACGAACGAAACAGCTGATCCGGCCGCCTTGCCTCGGAAACCCCAACGCCGCCGCAAACACACAGAGCCAAACCACGCAAGCAAATAATCACCGCCTCTCGCACAACAACACACAGCCCGCCATCTCCGTCGCGATCGATACAAAGACACACAAACGAAGCAGCTCCACACACAGCCAGCCACATGACACGTTTCCTTTCCTTCTCCCCTCCCAGTCACATCACGTCGCTCACAAACGGAAAGAAAGAAACAAAGAAAGAAAGAGAGAGAGAAACAAACAAACAACACAGCGCACACACGCAGCAACAACACAGACTCTTTCGCACTTTTCAACTTCCGAACAGTGTGGTGGCCCTGAAAAGGGCCGTTTTCTAGTCTCTCCCACCCACAAGCACGGCCGCGGGAAGGCCAGCGCCCGCTGCGACGCAGCCTAACCGCCGAAACCGTACAGGGTGCGCCCCTGCCTCTTCAGGGCGTACACCACGTCCATGGCCGTCACAGTCTTGCGCTTGGCGTGCTCAGTGTACGTCACCGCGTCGCGGATCACGTTCTCCAGGAACACCTTCAGCACCCCGCGGGTCTCCTCGTAGATCAGACCAGAGATGCGCTTCACGCCGCCCCTGCGAGCCAGGCGGCGGATGGCGGGCTTCGTGATGCCCTGGATGTTGTCGCGCAACACCTTGCGGTGCCGCTTGGCGCCACCCTTGCCGAGCCCCTTTCCTCCCTTGCCGCGGCCTGTCATCCTTCCTTCCTCGGGCAAAGCAAAACGTGCACAAACAGCAGCTGCAGCGGCTGGAGAGTCGGCTACGGTCTGCGCCCAGCGCGCCCGCCGCCCCCCTATATAGACTCTGGCCCGCCCTCCCCCCACCACGCGCAACCGAGGGCATATAAGCGCAGCACGGAGGCGCGCGGGCCCGTTGTCAAGGCAGCACCGGACGCCGCGCCGCACCTAACCTCCACGCACGCCGCTCCGCTACCGCTACCGCCATGGCCCGCACAAAGCAAACGGCCCGCAAGTCCACCGGCGGAAAGGCGCCGCGCAAACAGCTCGCCACCAAGGCGGCGAGGAAGAGCGCGCCCGCCACCGGAGGCGTCAAGAAGCCCCACCGCTACAGGCCGGGCACCGTCGCCCTGCGAGAAATCAGGCGCTACCAGAAGAGCACAGAGCTGCTCATCCGCAAGCTGCCATTCCAGCGCCTAGTGCGCGAGATCGCCCAGGACTTCAAGACCGACCTGCGCTTCCAGAGCTCCGCAGTCATGGCCCTGCAGGAGGCCAGCGAGGCCTACCTCGTCGGCCTCTTCGAAGACACCAACCTGTGCGCAATCCACGCCAAGCGCGTCACCATCATGCCCAAGGACATCCAGCTCGCGCGCCGCATCCGCGGCGAGCGCGCCTAAACCGCGCCGCGGCACCGCACCGCACAAACAAAAACGGCCCTTTTCAGGGCCACTAACATCTCTCCGTCGCGAGCAACCTTTGTCGGTCGCCTGCCTCTCGCCCCGCAACCCAAAAACAAAAACCACCACTTCCCGTCCGTCCGCCACACCCGCTCACTCTGCCTGCCTGCTAGCAGCGCGCAACAATCACACATCATCCCTCCCCGGCGCACAATACCCAACGGCCGACGTCACACCGCACGGGTGGCTGGCCGGCCGCCGCTTTCGTTTCGAAAACAAAAACAAAAACACCCGCACTCCACTCCGACGGCCAACGGCCAGGCAGGCGCGCTCGCTCGCTCTACACGCCACCGAAATCCCCCGCCGACTCCTTCCCACATCTCAACGTGCCCCCCGTTGCAAAACATAACACACACAAAGGAACAAAACAAAGACCAGACACGACTCGACAAGACGACAGACATCCGAGAAGAACGAACGCAGGCAAGCCAACCAACGTATTCAAACAAAACAACAACGTGACAGAAAACCAACCGTCGGCCGCCGCCACAAACACGGCGACAATCAACCACGACAACAACAACAACACCGCTTACCGCTACCGCCGCCCACACCCGCCACCGACCCCCGCAATCCAACCACCGCGGCACGCAAACAGCATCCCCACGGGCATACAGACAGACCCCCACACCAAACGCAACACGACAATCAAAACCTTCCCCGACGTGCTTTGATGGCCCTGAGAAGGGCCGTTTTGGGCCGCGCGTCTCTTGCGCGCCACTAGACGACGACGGGGGGTGGGGACGACGGAGCCAAGCGCCAAACCCTTCCTTTCCCATCTCTTTCTCCTCTACTCTACTTCTTCTTCTTGGGCGAAGCCTTCGCCTTAGACGGCGTCGTCGCCTTCTTCGGGCGCGGCGCCTTCGGCTTCTTCGTCGGAACCTTGGCGGCCTTCTTCGCCTTCGACGGCGACTTGGCCTTGGCCGGCTTGGCCGCAGCCGCCTTCTTCGCACCCGCGGGAGCGGCCGACGCCGCAGACGCCTTCTTGGCGGCGCCCGCCTTCCGACCGGTCGCCGCCTTCACGCCACCAGCCTTCTTTGCGCCGGCCGCACGGGCGCCCTTCTTCTCCTTGCTGGCCGGAGCGGCGCGCTTCTTCTTGGCACCGCCAGCACGAGCCTTGCCGCCCTCGGCCGCCCCCCCGCCGCCGCCGGCGCCGGCAAGCTTGAACGAGCCGGACGCGCCCTTCCCCTTCGTCTGCACCAGCTCGCCCGCCACGACGGCCGACTTGAGGTACTTCTTGATAAACGGCGCCAGCTTCTCCGCGTCCAGCTTGTAGTGCGCGGCTATGTACTTCTTGATCGCCTGCAGCGACGACCCGCCGCGCTCCTTCAGACTCTTGATGGCGGCCGTCACCATCTCAGAGGTGCGCGGGTGCGCAGGCTTGGCGCGCGGCTTCTTCGCAGACGACGCAGACTTGGCCTTCTTCGTAGTGCCGGTGGCGGCGGGTGCCGCAGCAGTCTCGTTCGTAGCCGCCTGATCTGCCATTTCGACGACGCGCGTAACACACAGCGAGAGCGAGCGGGACGGCAGGCACGCAAGCACAGCACAGCAGCAGAGCAGAGAATCACAAGGCCCAGCCAGTGTCGCGGGCGGGCGCGGACGGCCGAGAGAGCGGCCGCCACTCTGCGCGCCGCCGCGCCGCGCCTCCCGCGCTTGCTACCGCCCAACGTCCGACAGCCTGTGCGGAGCAGCCCCAAACCTGCGCCACAACCGCCCGCGCCTTTCAAACCACCGAGGATGGGGCTACACACAGCCACACCACAGTCGCCAACCAGTCGCCACGGCAGCGCCGCAAACCACGGCCAAACTGCAGCTACCGCGCGCTACAGCCTGGGTCGGCCCGCCGAGAATCGCCGCCCCCGCCCAAATGCCGCCCCCACAGCCCCAGCCGACGACCCGCCACAATGGCCAAACCTTCGGCAAAACTCCCACACCGTCGCCGCGGCAGCCCGGCCAGCGCGGCCGGCGCCACAGCCACACAAGCCGAGGCGTGCGGCGATGACGGCCGTGCAAACGCGCCTCCGCCGCCCCATCGCCTTCCGTCGCCCTCCCGCCGTTTCCCGATCGGCCCGCAGCCGTCGGGCCACATCGCGCGCCGTCCTCCTCCTCTCGCCGGCCAACATTCACAGCCGTTTCTCACCAATTGCCCGCCGCAAACGGACGCCGCCTGCGCAACAGGCGCCGCCGCCCCTCGCCGCTTCCGACCCAACCCCTCGACCGAGGCAAACCGCAATCCGAATCTACAGACCAACCCAATCTGCCGTCAAGCACACACGACAGCCGACCTTACACGTTACGCGTTACACATTACGTTTACACGTCTACGTTAGGTTAGGTTAGGTGGACGTGGGTTAGGTTAAGGGGACTTGGGTTAGGTTAAGCGTCAAACTTAGGTTAAGCATTCAAACACGTCAGGCGTCAGAGGTTAGGTTAGGTTAGGTTACACGTTAGGTTAAGGGGTCAGTGCTAGGTTAAGAAGCGTCAAACGTAGGTTAAAAAAGCGTTCAAACGTGAGGCGTGAGCCGGACAGCTTACCTTACGTAGACGTTAGGGGCTCACAGGCTGAGCTCACCTCGCCACACCACAGGTTAGGTTCGGTTCGGTTCGCTCGGCTCAGCGTAAAGCGCCGAGGTCAGGGTTACGTTCGTTCACCTTCGGGCGCCACACTTTCGGTTGAAAGGTCGCGACGGGACGACGTCGGCACGCACGCCGCAAACGAACAAAAACGTACAGACGACGTCGGAAACCGCCGACAGACGGGGGAGCAGCACGACCACGACCAGACACCGAGCGCGAACGAGACACACGCGAACCACCCCCACCGGCCAAAGGGCACCACACAACAACCCAGAGCACCACGTGTCGACACCAGAGCAACCCGCCGCTCACGCGACATGGCTGGCACCGAAGGGCAACCGCCCGCAACTGCGCTTTCCGCGCCGGCCCGGATGCACGTCGTGCTACAACAACACCACTACCGTACACAGCCGCTGTTCACAACATCACTATCAATGGCGCGCCCGCGGCTCGCCGCCGTCGCAGTCGCAGCCCCAACGCCAGCACTTTTGCACCACCATTCACACGCACCGCAACACAGCTCGCCGACACAGCCGAACAAAACAAACACCACACAACAACAGCAACAACAACGCTGCCGCCTCTACTTGTGCCGGCGACCCACCCCGCCGATGGCGCACCTTTCGCCAGCCGGCAATCGACACACACGCACCCACCCACCGGGGCCCAGTGCAAAAAAAAAAAAAAAAAAAAAAAAAAAAAAAAAAAAAAACACACAAAAACAAAAAAACCAAACAACACAAACGACACGGGAAGCGCACACCGCCACTTCGCGCGCACGCCACCAACCAGTCGTCGTCTCAAAATAACAAACACAAACAAAATAAACTAACAACTAGGGCAACACAAAACAAAAACGCCTCGCACGAACCGAACCGCCCACAAAAAGGACAAGCACACGCACAGCCTCTGCTGACGACCACGACGCAGCGGCACGCTGCTCCTGTCCCGCGCCCCGCGCCCCGCGCCCCACTCGATTCACAACTCACGCGACACCGTCAACGACGGGCTCGCTTCCCGCAACCTACCACCTTTCCGCCACGACGCACAGCCCCAGCCCCACCCGACGACTGCACTTTCACCACCGCCTCCCCCTTCCCCCCCAAAACACACACACACACACACACACACACACACACACACACACACAGCCAGCCAAAAACGCACTCGCGACCCACACATGCACGTGCATCGGCACACGCCAACCAGTCAACGTCGACAACCACACGCAAGGCTCGAAACGAAAACGAAACCGGCGTCCTTCCACGTTGCCATCAAGCTACGCGACACAAGACACAAGGAACCAACACAACAGCCGGCCCCACTAATTCCCACTCTCACGCCGCAAAAAGCACACCGACACCGCCAAACACGCACGCACATTCCCCTTCGCACTGACACCACCGACCGGCTCGCTACCACACACCTCTCGGCAGCCGTTTTCACGCCAATTCGCCACACCGCCCACACAGTCGACAAGCGCCCGCCCTGTACGGCACACGCAACGACGCAGCGCAGCAAAGGGCGCCCGCAACACATACCTCTCCGCCGCCCGACGCGCCAACCGCCACGCCACACCACACCGCACCGCCAGCCACTCGCAAATTGTGCACTGCCACCAGCCACACGTCCAACACGCCGCGCCGCCTCCGGCCACCCGCCAGGGGGCGCTCACGTCCGCGACAACAGCGCGGCCCGCCGGGCCGGGCCGAACCGAACCGAGCCGCCGCTGCTCTGCACTCGGCACGGCCACACCCTGCTGCAGACCGGGCTCGTCCCTCTGTACGCGTCTGCCTGCGCATCAACACAACACGACCTTTTGTTTTTTTTTTTTCTCTCTCTACCGCCATCCCTTCTTCTCGCGTTTTACTCGTTGTTGCAGCAGCGGCGCACACCTACACATCCACAGCCCCAGCCGAGCCGGCCTCACCTCAGGGCCCGCCGCCAGCGTCTCCTCCTCGGGCACAGGTGCGGTGCTGTGGCCGCCCATCCAACCGCATTGCTGGCCGTCCAGCCACCAGGCGTTCCCACTGCCGCGAGCCACGCCGCGCACCGACCCTGCTGCAGAAAACGAAGCATAGCCAGAGACCGACCGATACACAAAGCAAGCCGTCGCCTCGCCTCTTGTCCTTCCTGCCTTCCTTCCGCCCCCGCCCTTCTCACACCACCGCCTCTCCACTTTCGCCCCCCCCTCCTTTTTTTTTTTTTTTTTGTTTTCTTCTTTCTTTCTTTCTTTCTTTGGCCCTCTCTCCTTCCCGCCATGGCGGTTACGGCACCGCGCTGCAGCGGCAGATTTTTTTGCGCCCACACGCCTACTCCTACCACCATTAACCTTGCCCTGCCCTGCCCTGCCCTGCCCTGCCCTGCCCATCAACGTCGCAGTCGAACCGACGCTTGCCAACACACTGCCCACGTTCCTTTCTCTTTTCGGCCTACGCCCATTACGCGCCGCCGCCACAGCACCTTCCCTTCCCACAACACACCGACGTCATCACACGCACCCAAAACAGGGGCCACGACCGTGTTCCTCGCCCACTCCCATCCCGCACGGTACGCACATTCCCAACTACTACCGCGCACCCTCCCTTTCCAATCTGTGTGTCTCTGTGTCTGTGTCCTGTCCGCGCGTGACGCCTCTCAACATCCGCCGTCCCCCGTCCCGTTTTCGCCCCCATGCCGTCGTCGCGCCGCCTCCTCCCCGTCCACCGCCGCCCCTGTCCGCCCCGCACCACACCATACACCGCTGCTTGTCCCGGCCGTTGCCACCAAAGGCGCCGACCGCAAACGCGCCACGCCGCAGCCCCCGTGCGTCTCGCGCTCGCTTGCATCTCCGTGCCGACGCTGCCTCTCTTCCCGCTCGCACTCGACCTCGACAACACAGTCTTTGGCTCCGCCACTGCGTGTTCCGGTGGTACGCACGCTGCAACACGTATGTATTCATTACCAGAGCGATGGCGAGGCATGACAGCATCTCTGTCTGACCAGAGAGTTCTTTATCGCTGCTAGTCGGCGCTTGGACCGCGCCAGACGACAGTAGTGGCACGCACCGGGTCGCCAGGAACAGTTGTTATATATATATTGTAGCGCGAGTCGGGAGAGGTAGTAGTCGGTCGACAGTAGTAGCGGGTGGACGGTTGTACTGAGCGGGCGTCGGCGGCGTGCTCTGCTCGTCTCGCGACTCTGGTCACGGTTCGGGACGATGTATAGTCTATTGTGTTATAATCAAAAGGTGGTGTGACGCTGCATTGCGCAAATCTGATAACGTATGTTCATTGTACTTATTTTGTTCAACAACAAAAGCCCCACTATTACTTTTTTTCTAAAGTAACTTTTGTCTCTTAACGAAAAACATTCACTTTTTAAAGACTACTTCCTATGGCATTTCCCTCCAAGGAGTGCAATTAATTACCAGCCAGCACTCATTCATTGCACACAGCTGTGTAAGGGGTATCTACAATTGAGGAGCGGATATAAATGCAATTTTTTTTTTTTTTTTTGTTTTTTTTTTTTTTTTTTTTTTTTTTTGTGTGTGTGTGTGTGTGTTGTAACCTCCCAGCAAAATTTAAAATAATGGACAATGTTATTTACGGATGCTAATGGACATTGCGCTAATTGTAACCTCGCCCACAATGAGAGGTATTGAAAATGGCAACAAAAATGTGAAATTCGCAATCTGACTCAAATATAAAGTCTTCACACAACATTTAAAAAAGTCCGTTCAGTGACAAGAAACTTCAATTAAACCGAAATATCGGTCTTTGGCCCTGTGCAAAACAATCAGAATTAAAGTCTTACCTCCGAATAAATGGATGTCACATTTCTGCTCTGGTTGTTGCGCAGCGCTTGGAGGAACTGCATTGCAAATAATAATATTCTCTTTTTTTGTGATTTTAGTGACATTTTTCTTCAAAGAAGTGGAATGAAATGTGAAGTGCAACGAACTCTTTAGTTCAATAAACAATTAAATGTTTGAAAAATGCTTTTGAAATAAAAATTATTATTGGGGAACTTGTTGGAGAATAATTACAATAAATACAATTTTTCATTATCTAATGATTATATTAATTAACAGTATACCTTATTCACCATCTTGACCAGTGTTGCCGACCGCCTACATCACACAACCGCGCTCGGCTGCTACTACTGACCGACCGCTCTGCATGACGACTATTAGCGTACTGCACGCGACGACTACTGACAGAGTACAGCCCTCAACTACACATAGCTACGGACTCGCAACGACTACTGACTGACTGAGAACCGCTCGCAACACTCGCGCAGTCCAGCGCAAACTCTCTGGTCACAGATGCTACAATGTCTCGCCATCGCTACTATGTTACATACGTGTTTCAGTGTCTTTTTCATTGGGGTAACGATCTTTGGCTCTTTTTATTCTGAATACAGGGCCAAAGGTCAACGCTGCTGCCCTTATACAATTTATCAGGTTTCATTATGTCTGTTGCAATGTTACATACGGTTCACTCTTTCATTAATATTATCGTTGGGTTTGTTTTGTAGGGACGTTAACATTCTGGCACATTTTTATTATCATCGGACTCTCTGCTATTTGTGCAGGGAGGTTATACCTGGGTCCATTTCCATTTTAATATTGATAGACTTTTTGTTTTCTCGTTGTTTTTCCTTCTTTTTTTTTTGTTTTGTTTTTCCCGCTCTCACCACCACCGCCGCATCACGCCTTCCGTTTTCTTGGTTTCTTTTCTGTTCTTCAACTGCTTCAACATCACCGCGCCCCATTTCCACACCACAGCCATCAGCCTCCAAGACGGGCGGGCGCAGTGTGCCATTTCCGGCGCACAAGCACACCCGTACGGTACTCTCCTCGCCCCCACGCCACCAACAACACAGCGACCACGCGGCTTTCAGGCATGGCACGGCACCGGCGAAATGCGCCGCCCCCGCCCCTCCGCGCATCCGTCCGTCTCGCCACGTTCACTGACAGCCGCGTCTGCGGCTACACCACGACAACCACAACACAACACCGCTCCCCTCCCTGGCAACTCACATTGTTTTTCTCCTCCTCTTTTGCACAAACCACAACGCCGAGCACAGGCGCAAGCCACCCACACCGCGCCCCTCCCCGTCCCGTCTTTGGCCGCCGCTCCTCGTTTGCCCCCTCCCATCTCCCGAAATGCCATGCCAGCAGCGTTACGCATGCCCCTCCCCTGTCCACACAACACTACCGCCTAACGAACAGCCTTCCGGGCCACATGCAGGGCACGCCCACCTCCAAACACTGCCAATTCACGGACGCACGCACACACACACTCACTTTCTCGACACCTTTCTGTACGGAGGGTGCGTCATCTCGACCGTGACAGAGTGACGGCAACTATCGACGATCCATTTCCCCCCAATGGTAAAACATGTCCACTAACACCTACATACATCATTCACGTACACAGACAATAGCATACACACAATGGGAGGGCACACGAACATGGACGGCACGGCACTGTCATACACTCTTCCTCAGAACCATATCAACAAACGTTACGTACATCCGGGAAAGCGAAAGCGAAAGCAAAAGCAAAGGCAAAGCCCAATGCAGCCGTCAAAGGTAACGTTCACCACGGCAGACACTTGCAGCCGCGCCGCCGTTAAACGCATTTCAGTGCGGCTCCAATACGCCTCCGACACGGGAACGTTCCGTTGCTCTACGAATGCGTTTCTCCCCTTTTTCCCTTCCTCTCTCTTTTGCCCCCCCTCCTTGCACTCTTGCCTCATTCCTCACGTTCTGCCCAGACATTCGACCGATCAAAGTCAACCTTTCGTTACCGTTCTCAGCGCGACGGTGTACAACAGTATGACGGGTGTGCCCAAGACTTCGGTTCAGTTGCGTGACGCCCGTCTATCGCGCCGATCGACAGTTACTCAGGGGGCGACGGATCGGACCACGTCACCGACACACAAAACACTTTCAAACAAACAAATACGCACCGGATGGACACAGACAAACACGTGTACAGACATTCGCCAAACAAACGACCGCCGCCGCCGCCGCCGCCGCCGCCGTCGTCGTCTAGCGTCGCGCTTACTGTACTGCACTGGACACGCGTGCATCTTGAATGACGACATCGGTGTGCGTGCGTCGTACGCAATCAGTCAGACACGGCTATCAAACATCAGAGTCGAATGGTACATCATCGTGCGTGTTCGCCGTACACGTACAGTACAATACAACAACAATGCGTCTTAATGGCACGTTCATTTCAACGTCACTCACACACCTCCACGCTGCAGTTACGTCGCACCATTGTCAAACTCGGCGTACAGCAAAGGGAATAGTGGGCGGCAAAAAAAAAAAAAAACAACCAAACAAAAACATTTCACATTTCACCCTCGCCATGTATGATGTGCAAAAAAACAAACCCGCAAACGGCCGTCGTTACGGTGACACAAAAGTCGCCGATCGCACAGTCCCCCCTCGCAGACGGGTAACACACACACACACACCAACAACACCAATGGGTCAAAAACCACGCCAACGAGGCGTGCCACCATTCCACGCCACGGCGACCAACCTCGTGGCCGTACCCCGCGCAACACGCTTTGACGCGCCCCCCCACCCACAATCAAAATGCACACATACATCACAGCCGTCCACACAAACAACAACAACAATTCCGCCCTTCCCGCAAAAGGCAAGTTGGTGGCCCTGAAAAGGGCCGTTTTGCCGCTCTCGCAACGGAGGAGCCTTCTCCATCCTTCCTTCCATTCCAGAGCCACCTCCTTACTTGGAGCTCGTGTACTTGGTCACCGCCTTCGTGCCCTCGCTCACGGCGTGCTTGGCCAGCTCGCCAGGCAGCAACAGCCGCACAGCGGTCTGGATCTCGCGGGACGTGATGGTCGAGCGCTTGTTGTAGTGCGCCAGCCGAGAAGCCTCGGCCGCAATGCGCTCGAAAATGTCGTTCACGAAGCTGTTCATGATGCTCATCGCCTTCGACGAGATGCCCGTGTCAGGGTGCACCTGCTTCAGCACCTTGTAGATGTAGATGGCATAGCTCTCCTTCCTCTTGCGCTTCTTCTTCTTGTCGCCCTTCGAAATGTTCTTCTGCGCCTTGCCAGCCTTCTTGGCGGCCTTCCCGCTAGTCTTGGGCGGCATCTCGAACCAACGTACGGCAGCAGCAACACCAGTACCAAGCGCTCCGCTCTAGTCAGCGTCTCCCCACACAGTGGCACCCGCCGCCAGCCGCCGCCGCACCTTTACCAGCTCGCCCTGTTGCGGCCGCCGACCAATGGGGCGCGCGCGCAACCGGCCGCCGCACCCGAGCCCATAAAGCACCCCCACCCCGGCTGCGCCGGCACGCACTCCGCTGCTCGACTCGCTGCCGCTCGCACCGGTCGTTTTCGTTTCCGTTTCGTGTGCACCGTCGCTAGCCCATCGCCATGTCCGGACGCGGAAAGGGAGGCAAAGTCAAGGGCAAGTCAAAGTCCCGCTCAAGCAGGGCTGGGCTCCAGTTCCCGGTCGGCAGAATCCACCGCCTCCTGCGCAAGGGAAACTACGCAGAGCGCGTCGGCGCCGGGGCGCCCGTCTACCTCGCCGCCGTCATGGAGTACCTCGCGGCTGAGGTGCTCGAGCTGGCCGGAAACGCGGCCCGCGACAACAAGAAGACGCGCATCATCCCGCGCCACCTGCAGCTTGCCATCCGCAACGACGAGGAGCTCAACAAGCTCCTGTCGGGCGTCACCATCGCACAGGGTGGTGTCCTGCCCAACATCCAGGCCGTCCTGCTGCCAAAGAAGACCGAGAAGAAGGCCTAAAGGAGGCCAGGCAATCGCAGCCGCCGCGTGCTCCCCTGCACGCAACGCGCTTTGCCGGCTCGGCCCACAACAATCGGCCCTTTTCAGGGCCACCACACAAACCTACGTCCAAAGCAAAATTTCAGTCGTCCTCGCCGCACCTTGTTTTGTTTTTTAACTTTGCACTTTCACAGCACAGCCGCCGCCGGCGCACGTCCGCCATCTTGTCGTCCACACAGCCCGTGTGGCCCAACACACACACACACACACATTTTGCACGGTCGCAGTCGCCTTCCAAACGACAACGGCAGCAATAATGACCATTGTTAAAGGGAGGCGTGTCGACACACCGCCCTCCACTCCCGCGCGCAACGGCCGTCGACACGAACGAAACAGCTGATCCGGCCGCCTTGCCTCGGAAACCCCAACGCCGCCGCAAACACACAGAGCCAAACCACGCAAGCAAATAATCACCGCCTCTCGCACAACAACACACAGCCCGCCATCTCCGTCGCGATCGATACAAAGACACACAAACGAAGCAGCTCCACACACAGCCAGCCACATGACACGTTTCCTTTCCTTCTCCCCTCCCAGTCACATCACGTCGCTCACAAACGGAAAGAAAGAAACAAAGAAAGAAAGAGAGAGAGAAACAAACAAACAACACAGCGCACACACGCAGCAACAACACAGACTCTTTCGCACTTTTCAACTTCCGAACAGTGTGGTGGCCCTGAAAAGGGCCGTTTTCTAGTCTCTCCCACCCACAAGCACGGCCGCGGGAAGGCCAGCGCCCGCTGCGACGCAGCCTAACCGCCGAAACCGTACAGGGTGCGCCCCTGCCTCTTCAGGGCGTACACCACGTCCATGGCCGTCACAGTCTTGCGCTTGGCGTGCTCAGTGTACGTCACCGCGTCGCGGATCACGTTCTCCAGGAACACCTTCAGCACCCCGCGGGTCTCCTCGTAGATCAGACCAGAGATGCGCTTCACGCCGCCCCTGCGAGCCAGGCGGCGGATGGCGGGCTTCGTGATGCCCTGGATGTTGTCGCGCAACACCTTGCGGTGCCGCTTGGCGCCACCCTTGCCGAGCCCCTTTCCTCCCTTGCCGCGGCCTGTCATCCTTCCTTCCTCGGGCAAAGCAAAACGTGCACAAACAGCAGCTGCAGCGGCTGGAGAGTCGGCTACGGTCTGCGCCCAGCCGATAGACCATCTTCTTCAGGGTGTGCGCTCTTCACCCCGGTTTCTTGGAGTCCCTGCAGGATGTCCCTGCACTGCCTCCATTCATCTCTTCGACTAGATGTTGCTAATGCTTCTCTTTTCTTTCGTGTCTTCTCGTTGGCCCTTTTCAGGTATATGCTGGCTTCTGGGTTGCCCGCACATGCGGGCAACGGTGCTTGTCCGTGGACAAGCCGTCTTCAGTGCTCCCGGCGCGGACGGCGTTGGGAGCGTCTTATTTCGACGGCTGTTGAACAGCCGCCGGTGAGGCGGTCATCACTGTTTCAGCCACTCTCTGCAGCGTGGCGGCAAGGTGTGTTACCTTGTCGATTGCCGCAGAGAGTGCTGAAATTGCTGCAGCCAGCCCTCCTTCAAGCGCTGATGTTGCGGCGCCTTGGCTGGTTGCTGCAGGGTGACGTGAGGCGGCTGGCGCGTTGCCGCGCCTTTCGCCTCCCGTCGTTTGGTTGTCTTCTTTGCGCGCCTTCCCGTGGTAGGCGTGCTGGTCATCTGGCGTGCGCTCGCGCGCACGTTTTCTGACGCGGGTGCGCCAGCTTTTGTTACCCCCTTCAGTGGGGACGGTGGTGGCAGCATTGGCTGCCGGCGTCTGCCTGGCGTGTGCCGGCCGCCTCGCCGGTTTTGCGCCTGGGCGCGGACGGCGGAGGGAGCGGCCGGCAGTCGTCTTCGCCTGCTGCCCGTTTTGGCGAGCTATTGCGGCTTTGAAGACTTCGCAGCCGCGGTAGCTCGCCACGTGTCGGCCGCTGCAGTTCGCACACTTGGGCGTGTGCGACCTCGGTAGCGGACAAAGTCTGCTGGCATGGGCCCCGGCACACTTCACGCACTTCTCGGGGAAGGAGCAGTGGCGAGCCACGTGCCCCATCCCCTGGCAGCGGAAGCATTGTACCAGGCCCCTCTTCTGCTTCAAGTTCTCGACGGTGACCTTGGTATTGGCCACCCTCGTCACCTGGTAGAGCCGCCTGTTTTCTGGTGTATCGGTGGCGATAACCAGAAGTGACGGCGACTCTTTGTGGCTGACGTGCGACTTCACGCGCGTCACGTTGCGCACGCTGAAGTCGAGATCTGTCAGCTCCTCTCGTAGCAGCTCCGGTTGAGCTGCCATCGGTAGTCCCTTAAAGACTATCTTCAATAGTCGCTCAGGGACGGCGGCGTGTGTGAACCAGTGGAGGCCCTGGTTTGACGCCTCGCTCGTCACCTTGATGTAGTCGTCTGTGTTGGCGACCTGTAGCCGCACCAGGTTCCCCGCTGCAGCTCGCAAGGTGAAGTCGGCAGTCGTCCACTGCCTTACGAGCTGCAGGAAACCTTTATAGTCTTCGGCCACCTCGAAGACTATGGGCGGCGGCCTCCGGTGTGACCGTCCGGTGGTGGGGACGGCTTCTTCGTCTTCTTCATCATTTGAACAGCCTGCTTGGGCGGCGGCCGTGGGCGCCGACCGCTCTGGAGTAGGCTGTTCAGTCGTAGTTTCGACCGCAAGGGCCCCAAAGCGGTTTGCGGTCGATGTGGGCGGCGGTGTAGGCGTCTTCCTGGGCCTGGCCGCACGTTTCGACGTAACAGTCGTCCAGGTTGCTCCCGCACCGCTGTCGTCAGGTAGGGCGCGTCTTCTGCCCCCGTTTGTGGAGACAGCCAGCTGCCTCCTCTTCTTTGGCGTCTTTTTGGCGCCGGATGCTGCGGTAGTACACGACCGCTTGCGCCGCTCGCCCGCAGGGCGCTGCTGCGTGATGGCCGTCGTTCTCCGCGCCCTCTCGTCGGCCGGTAGTGCGCCGTGCACTACGATGTCATCTTCACTGGATCCGTCGTCCAAGTCGTAGTCCGTGGACGGTGGCCGGGTCGTCCTAGGCGGCGGGTCAGACGGGGCCGCCGGGGGAGCAAGCTCCTCCGGACGGCGGTCTGCCACACCAACATCTCCAGTCGTCGTATGTGGGGGGCCGGATGGGGCCGTCGACCGAGCGGGCTCGGCCGAACGGCGATCCGCCACACCCATAGCTCTACTCAGCGATCCTCTAAACTCCGGGCGTGCCCACGACATCTCTGCGCGCTGCCGGAGCGACGACTGTCCGGTCTGCGCCCAGCGCGCCCGCCGCCCCCCTATATAGACTCTGGCCCGCCCTCCCCCCACCACGCGCAACCGAGGGCATATAAGCGCAGCACGGAGGCGCGCGGGCCCGTTGTCAAGGCAGCACCGGACGCCGCGCCGCACCTAACCTCCACGCACGCCGCTCCGCTACCGCTACCGCCATGGCCCGCACAAAGCAAACGGCCCGCAAGTCCACCGGCGGAAAGGCGCCGCGCAAACAGCTCGCCACCAAGGCGGCGAGGAAGAGCGCGCCCGCCACCGGAGGCGTCAAGAAGCCCCACCGCTACAGGCCGGGCACCGTCGCCCTGCGAGAAATCAGGCGCTACCAGAAGAGCACAGAGCTGCTCATCCGCAAGCTGCCATTCCAGCGCCTAGTGCGCGAGATCGCCCAGGACTTCAAGACCGACCTGCGCTTCCAGAGCTCCGCAGTCATGGCCCTGCAGGAGGCCAGCGAGGCCTACCTCGTCGGCCTCTTCGAAGACACCAACCTGTGCGCAATCCACGCCAAGCGCGTCACCATCATGCCCAAGGACATCCAGCTCGCGCGCCGCATCCGCGGCGAGCGCGCCTAAACCGCGCCGCGGCACCGCACCGCACAAACAAAAACGGCCCTTTTCAGGGCCACTAACATCTCTCCGTCGCGAGCAACCTTTGTCGGTCGCCTGCCTCTCGCCCCGCAACCCAAAAACAAAAACCACCACTTCCCGTCCGTCCGCCACACCCGCTCACTCTGCCTGCCTGCTAGCAGCGCGCAACAATCACACATCATCCCTCCCCGGCGCACAATACCCAACGGCCGACGTCACACCGCACGGGTGGCTGGCCGGCCGCCGCTTTCGTTTCGAAAACAAAAACAAAAACACCCGCACTCCACTCCGACGGCCAACGGCCAGGCAGGCGCGCTCGCTCGCTCTACACGCCACCGAAATCCCCCGCCGACTCCTTCCCACATCTCAACGTGCCCCCCGTTGCAAAACATAACACACACAAAGGAACAAAACAAAGACCAGACACGACTCGACAAGACGACAGACATCCGAGAAGAACGAACGCAGGCAAGCCAACCAACGTATTCAAACAAAACAACAACGTGACAGAAAACCAACCGTCGGCCGCCGCCACAAACACGGCGACAATCAACCACGACAACAACAACAACACCGCTTACCGCTACCGCCGCCCACACCCGCCACCGACCCCCGCAATCCAACCACCGCGGCACGCAAACAGCATCCCCACGGGCATACAGACAGACCCCCACACCAAACGCAACACGACAATCAAAACCTTCCCCGACGTGCTTTGATGGCCCTGAGAAGGGCCGTTTTGGGCCGCGCGTCTCTTGCGCGCCACTAGACGACGACGGGGGGTGGGGACGACGGAGCCAAGCGCCAAACCCTTCCTTTCCCATCTCTTTCTCCTCTACTCTACTTCTTCTTCTTGGGCGAAGCCTTCGCCTTAGACGGCGTCGTCGCCTTCTTCGGGCGCGGCGCCTTCGGCTTCTTCGTCGGAACCTTGGCGGCCTTCTTCGCCTTCGACGGCGACTTGGCCTTGGCCGGCTTGGCCGCAGCCGCCTTCTTCGCACCCGCGGGAGCGGCCGACGCCGCAGACGCCTTCTTGGCGGCGCCCGCCTTCCGACCGGTCGCCGCCTTCACGCCACCAGCCTTCTTTGCGCCGGCCGCACGGGCGCCCTTCTTCTCCTTGCTGGCCGGAGCGGCGCGCTTCTTCTTGGCACCGCCAGCACGAGCCTTGCCGCCCTCGGCCGCCCCCCCGCCGCCGCCGGCGCCGGCAAGCTTGAACGAGCCGGACGCGCCCTTCCCCTTCGTCTGCACCAGCTCGCCCGCCACGACGGCCGACTTGAGGTACTTCTTGATAAACGGCGCCAGCTTCTCCGCGTCCAGCTTGTAGTGCGCGGCTATGTACTTCTTGATCGCCTGCAGCGACGACCCGCCGCGCTCCTTCAGACTCTTGATGGCGGCCGTCACCATCTCAGAGGTGCGCGGGTGCGCAGGCTTGGCGCGCGGCTTCTTCGCAGACGACGCAGACTTGGCCTTCTTCGTAGTGCCGGTGGCGGCGGGTGCCGCAGCAGTCTCGTTCGTAGCCGCCTGATCTGCCATTTCGACGACGCGCGTAACACACAGCGAGAGCGAGCGGGACGGCAGGCACGCAAGCACAGCACAGCAGCAGAGCAGAGAATCACAAGGCCCAGCCAGTGTCGCGGGCGGGCGCGGACGGCCGAGAGAGCGGCCGCCACTCTGCGCGCCGCCGCGCCGCGCCTCCCGCGCTTGCTACCGCCCAACGTCCGACAGCCTGTGCGGAGCAGCCCCAAACCTGCGCCACAACCGCCCGCGCCTTTCAAACCACCGAGGATGGGGCTACACACAGCCACACCACAGTCGCCAACCAGTCGCCACGGCAGCGCCGCAAACCACGGCCAAACTGCAGCTACCGCGCGCTACAGCCTGGGTCGGCCCGCCGAGAATCGCCGCCCCCGCCCAAATGCCGCCCCCACAGCCCCAGCCGACGACCCGCCACAATGGCCAAACCTTCGGCAAAACTCCCACACCGTCGCCGCGGCAGCCCGGCCAGCGCGGCCGGCGCCACAGCCACACAAGCCGAGGCGTGCGGCGATGACGGCCGTGCAAACGCGCCTCCGCCGCCCCATCGCCTTCCGTCGCCCTCCCGCCGTTTCCCGATCGGCCCGCAGCCGTCGGGCCACATCGCGCGCCGTCCTCCTCCTCTCGCCGGCCAACATTCACAGCCGTTTCTCACCAATTGCCCGCCGCAAACGGACGCCGCCTGCGCAACAGGCGCCGCCGCCCCTCGCCGCTTCCGACCCAACCCCTCGACCGAGGCAAACCGCAATCCGAATCTACAGACCAACCCAATCTGCCGTCAAGCACACACGACAGCCGACCTTACACGTTACGCGTTACACATTACGTTTACACGTCTACGTTAGGTTAGGTTAGGTGGACGTGGGTTAGGTTAAGGGGACTTGGGTTAGGTTAAGCGTCAAACTTAGGTTAAGCATTCAAACACGTCAGGCGTCAGAGGTTAGGTTAGGTTAGGTTACACGTTAGGTTAAGGGGTCAGTGCTAGGTTAAGAAGCGTCAAACGTAGGTTAAAAAAGCGTTCAAACGTGAGGCGTGAGCCGGACAGCTTACCTTACGTAGACGTTAGGGGCTCACAGGCTGAGCTCACCTCGCCACACCACAGGTTAGGTTCGGTTCGGTTCGCTCGGCTCAGCGTAAAGCGCCGAGGTCAGGGTTACGTTCGTTCACCTTCGGGCGCCACACTTTCGGTTGAAAGGTCGCGACGGGACGACGTCGGCACGCACGCCGCAAACGAACAAAAACGTACAGACGACGTCGGAAACCGCCGACAGACGGGGGAGCAGCACGACCACGACCAGACACCGAGCGCGAACGAGACACACGCGAACCACCCCCACCGGCCAAAGGGCACCACACAACAATACAGAGCACCACGTGTCGACACCAGAGCAACCCGCCGCTCACGCGACATGGCTGGCACCGAAGGGCAACCGCCCGCAACTGCGCTTTCCGCGCCGGCCCGGATGCACGTCGTGCTACAACAACACCACTACCGTACACAGCCGCTGTTCACAACATCACTATCAATGGCGCGCCCGCGGCTCGCCGCCGTCGCAGTCGCAGCCCCAACGCCAGCACTTTTGCACCACCATTCACACGCACCGCAACACAGCTCGCCGACACAGCCGAACAAAACAAACACCACACAACAACAGCAACAACAACGCCGCCGCCTCTACTTGTGCCGGCGACCCACCCCGCCGATGGCGCACCTTTCGCCAGCCGGCAATCGACACACACGCACCCACCCACCGGGGCCCAGTGCAAAAAAAAAAAAAAAAAAAAAAAAAAAAAAAAAAAACACACAAAAACAAAAAAACCAAACAACACAAACGACACGGGAAGCGCACACCGCCACTTCGCGCGCACGCCACCAACCAGTCGTCGTCTCAAAATAACAAACACAAACAAAATAAACTAACAACTAGGGCAACACAAAACAAAAACGCCTCGCACGAACCGAACCGCCCACAAAAAGGACAAGCACACGCACAGCCTCTGCTGACGACCACGACGCAGCGGCACGCTGCTCCTGTCCCGCGCCCCGCGCCCCACTCGATTCACAACTCACGCGACACCGTCAACGACGGGCTCGCTTCCCGCAACCTACCACCTTTCCGCCACGACGCACAGCCCCAGCCCCACCCGACGACTGCACTTTCACCACCGCCTCCCCCTTCCCCCCCAAAACACACACACACACACACACACACACACACACACACACAGCCAGCCAAAAACGCACTCGCGACCCACACATGCACGTGCATCGGCACACGCCAACCAGTCAACGTCGACAACCACACGCAAGGCTCGAAACGAAAACGAAACCGGCGTCCTTCCACGTTGCCATCAAGCTACGCGACACAAGACACAAGGAACCAACACAACAGCCGGCCCCACTAATTCCCACTCTCACGCCGCAAAAAGCACACCGACACCGCCAAACACGCACGCACATTCCCCTTCGCACTGACACCACCGACCGGCTCGCTACCACACACCTCTCGGCAGCCGTTTTCACGCCAATTCGCCACACCGCCCACACAGTCGACAAGCGCCCGCCCTGTACGGCACACGCAACGACGCAGCGCAGCAAAGGGCGCCCGCAACACATACCTCTCCGCCGCCCGACGCGCCAACCGCCACGCCACACCACACCGCACCGCCAGCCGCTCGCAAATTGTGCACTGCCACCAGCCACACGTCCAACACGCCGCGCCGCCTCCGGCCACCCGCCAGGGGGCGCTCACGTCCGCGACAACAGCGCGGCCCGCCGGGCCGGGCCGAACCGAACCGAGCCGCCGCTGCTCTGCACTCGGCACGGCCACACCCTGCTGCAGACCGGGCTCGTCCCTCTGTACGCGTCTGCCTGCGCATCAACACAACACGACCTTTTGTTTTTTTTTTTTCTCTCTCTACCGCCATCCCTTCTTCTCGCGTTTTACTCGTTGTTGCAGCAGCGGCGCACACCTACACATCCACAGCCCCAGCCGAGCCGGCCTCACCTCAGGGCCCGCCGCCAGCGTCTCCTCCTCGGGCACAGGTGCGGTGCTGTGGCCGCCCATCCAACCGCATTGCTGGCCGTCCAGCCACCAGGCGTTCCCACTGCCGCGAGCCACGCCGCGCACCGACCCTGCTGCAGAAAACGAAGCATAGCCAGAGACCGACCGATACACAAAGCAAGCCGTCGCCTCGCCTCTTGTCCTTCCTGCCTTCCTTCCGCCCCCGCCCTTCTCACACCACCGCCTCTCCACTTTCGCCCCCCCCTCCTTTTTTTTTTTTTTTTTTGTTTTCTTCTTTCTTTCTTTCTTTCTTTGGCCCTCTCTCCTTCCCGCCATGGCGGTTACGGCACCGCGCTGCAGCGGCAGATTTTTTTGCGCCCACACGCCTACTCCTACCACCATTAACCTTGCCCTGCCCTGCCCTGCCCTGCCCTGCCCATCAACGTCGCAGTCGAACCGACGCTTGCCAACACACTGCCCACGTTCCTTTCTCTTTTCGGCCTACGCCCATTACGCGCCGCCGCCACAGCACCTTCCCTTCCCACAACACACCGACGTCATCACACGCACCCAAAACAGGGGCCACGACCGTGTTCCTCGCCCACTCCCATCCCGCACGGTACGCACATTCCCAACTACTACCGCGCACCCTCCCTTTCCAATCTGTGTGTCTCTGTGTCTGTGTCCTGTCCGCGCGTGACGCCTCTCAACATCCGCCGTCCCCCGTCCCGTTTTCGCCCCCATGCCGTCGTCGCGCCGCCTCCTCCCCGTCCACCGCCGCCCCTGTCCGCCCCGCACCACACCATACACCGCTGCTTGTCCCGGCCGTTGCCACCAAAGGCGCCGACCGCAAACGCGCCACGCCGCAGCCCCCGTGCGTCTCGCGCTCGCTTGCATCTCCGTGCCGACGCTGCCTCTCTTCCCGCTCGCACTCGACCTCGACAACACAGTCTTTGGCTCCGCCACTGCGTGTTCCGGTGGTACGCACGCTGCAACACGTATGTATTCATTACCAGAGCGATGGCGAGGCATGACAGCATCTCTGTCTGACCAGAGAGTTCTTTATCGCTGCTAGTCGGCGCTTGGACCGCGCCAGACGACAGTAGTGGCACGCACCGGGTCGCCAGGAACAGTTGTTATATATATATTGTAGCGCGAGTCGGGAGAGGTAGTAGTCGGTCGACAGTAGTAGCGGGTGGACGGTTGTACTGAGCGGGCGTCGGCGGCGTGCTCTGCTCGTCTCGCGACTCTGGTCACGGTTCGGGACGATGTATAGTCTATTGTGTTATAATCAAAAGGTGGTGTGACGCTGCATTGCGCAAATCTGATAACGTATGTTCATTGTACTTATTTTGTTCAACAACAAAAGCCCCACTATTACTTTTTTTCTAAAGTAACTTTTGTCTCTTAACGAAAAACATTCACTTTTTAAAGACTACTTCCTATGGCATTTCCCTCCAAGGAGTGCAATTAATTACCAGCCAGCACTCATTCATTGCACACAGCTGTGTAAGGGGTATCTACAATTGAGGAGCGGATATAAATGCAATTTTTTTTTTTTTTTTTTTTTTTTTTTTTTTTTTTTTTTTTTTTTGTGTGTGTGTGTGTGTGTTGTAACCTCCCAGCAAAATTTAAAATAATGGACAATGTTATTTACGGATGCTAATGGACATTGCGCTAATTGTAACCTCGCCCACAATGAGAGGTATTGAAAATGGCAACAAAAATGTGAAATTCGCAATCTGACTCAAATATAAAGTCTTCACACAACATTTAAAAAAGTCCGTTCAGTGACAAGAAACTTCAATTAAACCGAAATATCGGTCTTTGGCCCTGTGCAAAACAATCAGAATTAAAGTCTTACCTCCGAATAAATGGATGTCACATTTCTGCTCTGGTTGTTGCGCAGCGCTTGGAGGAACTGCATTGCAAATAATAATATTCTCTTTTTTTGTGATTTTAGTGACATTTTTCTTCAAAGAAGTGGAATGAAATGTGAAGTGCAACGAACTCTTTAGTTCAATAAACAATTAAATGTTTGAAAAATGCTTTTGAAATAAAAATTATTATTGGGGAACTTGTTGGAGAATAATTACAATAAATACAATTTTTCATTATCTAATGATTATATTAATTAACAGTATACCTTATTCACCATCTTGACCAGTGTTGCCGACCGCCTACATCACACAACCGCGCTCGGCTGCTACTACTGACCGACCGCTCTGCATGACGACTATTAGCGTACTGCACGCGACGACTACTGACAGAGTACAGCCCTCAACTACACATAGCTACGGACTCGCAACGACTACTGACTGACTGAGAACCGCTCGCAACACTCGCGCAGTCCAGCGCAAACTCTCTGGTCACAGATGCTACAATGTCTCGCCATCGCTACTATGTTACATACGTGTTTCAGTGTCTTTTTCATTGGGGTAACGATCTTTGGCTCTTTTTATTCTGAATACAGGGCCAAAGGTCAACGCTGCTGCCCTTATACAATTTATCAGGTTTCATTATGTCTGTTGCAATGTTACATACGGTTCACTCTTTCATTAATATTATCGTTGGGTTTGTTTTGTAGGGACGTTAACATTCTGGCACATTTTTATTATCATCGGACTCTCTGCTATTTGTGCAGGGAGGTTATACCTGGGTCCATTTCCATTTTAATATTGATAGACTTTTTGTTTTCTCGTTGTTTTTCCTTCTTTTTTTTTTGTTTTGTTTTTCCCGCTCTCACCACCACCGCCGCATCACGCCTTCCGTTTTCTTGGTTTCTTTTCTGTTCTTCAACTGCTTCAACATCACCGCGCCCCATTTCCACACCACAGCCATCAGCCTCCAAGACGGGCGGGCGCAGTGTGCCATTTCCGGCGCACAAGCACACCCGTACGGTACTCTCCTCGCCCCCACGCCACCAACAACACAGCGACCACGCGGCTTTCAGGCATGGCACGGCACCGGCGAAATGCGCCGCCCCCGCCCCTCCGCGCATCCGTCCGTCTCGCCACGTTCACTGACAGCCGCGTCTGCGGCTACACCACGACAACCACAACACAACACCGCTCCCCTCCCTGGCAACTCACATTGTTTTTCTCCTCCTCTTTTGCACAAACCACAACGCCGAGCACAGGCGCAAGCCACCCACACCGCGCCCCTCCCCGTCCCGTCTTTGGCCGCCGCTCCTCGTTTGCCCCCTCCCATCTCCCGAAATGCCATGCCAGCAGCGTTACGCATGCCCCTCCCCTGTCCACACAACACTACCGCCTAACGAACAGCCTTCCGGGCCACATGCAGGGCACGCCCACCTCCAAACACTGCCAATTCACGGACGCACGCACACACACACTCACTTTCTCGACACCTTTCTGTACGGAGGGTGCGTCATCTCGACCGTGACAGAGTGACGGCAACTATCGACGATCCATTTCCCCCCAATGGTAAAACATGTCCACTAACACCTACATACATCATTCACGTACACAGACAATAGCATACACACAATGGGAGGGCACACGAACATGGACGGCACGGCACTGTCATACACTCTTCCTCAGAACCATATCAACAAACGTTACGTACATCCGGGAAAGCGAAAGCGAAAGCAAAAGCAAAGGCAAAGCCCAATGCAGCCGTCAAAGGTAACGTTCACCACGGCAGACACTTGCAGCCGCGCCGCCGTTAAACGCATTTCAGTGCGGCTCCAATACGCCTCCGACACGGGAACGTTCCGTTGCTCTACGAATGCGTTTCTCCCCTTTTTCCCTTCCTCTCTCTTTTGCCCCCCCTCCTTGCACTCTTGCCTCATTCCTCACGTTCTGCCCAGACATTCGACCGATCAAAGTCAACCTTTCGTTACCGTTCTCAGCGCGACGGTGTACAACAGTATGACGGGTGTGCCCAAGACTTCGGTTCAGTTGCGTGACGCCCGTCTATCGCGCCGATCGACAGTTACTCAGGGGGCGACGGATCGGACCACGTCACCGACACACAAAACACTTTCAAACAAACAAATACGCACCGGATGGACACAGACAAACACGTGTACAGACATTCGCCAAACAAACGACCGCCGCCGCCGCCGCCGCCGCCGCCGTCGTCGTCTAGCGTCGCGCTTACTGTACTGCACTGGACACGCGTGCATCTTGAATGACGACATCGGTGTGCGTGCGTCGTACGCAATCAGTCAGACACGGCTATCAAACATCAGAGTCGAATGGTACATCATCGTGCGTGTTCGCCGTACACGTACAGTACAATACAACAACAATGCGTCTTAATGGCACGTTCATTTCAACGTCACTCACACACCTCCACGCTGCAGTTACGTCGCACCATTGTCAAACTCGGCGTACAGCAAAGGGAATAGTGGGCGGCAAAAAAAAAAAAAAACAACCAAACAAAAACATTTCACATTTCACCCTCGCCATGTATGATGTGCAAAAAAACAAACCCGCAAACGGCCGTCGTTACGGTGACACAAAAGTCGCCGATCGCACAGTCCCCCCTCGCAGACGGGTAACACACACACACACACCAACAACACCAATGGGTCAAAAACCACGCCAACGAGGCGTGCCACCATTCCACGCCACGGCGACCAACCTCGTGGCCGTACCCCGCGCAACACGCTTTGACGCGCCCCCCCACCCACAATCAAAATGCACACATACATCACAGCCGTCCACACAAACAACAACAACAATTCCGCCCTTCCCGCAAAAGGCAAGTTGGTGGCCCTGAAAAGGGCCGTTTTGCCGCTCTCGCAACGGAGGAGCCTTCTCCATCCTTCCTTCCATTCCAGAGCCACCTCCTTACTTGGAGCTCGTGTACTTGGTCACCGCCTTCGTGCCCTCGCTCACGGCGTGCTTGGCCAGCTCGCCAGGCAGCAACAGCCGCACAGCGGTCTGGATCTCGCGGGACGTGATGGTCGAGCGCTTGTTGTAGTGCGCCAGCCGAGAAGCCTCGGCCGCAATGCGCTCGAAAATGTCGTTCACGAAGCTGTTCATGATGCTCATCGCCTTCGACGAGATGCCCGTGTCAGGGTGCACCTGCTTCAGCACCTTGTAGATGTAGATGGCATAGCTCTCCTTCCTCTTGCGCTTCTTCTTCTTGTCGCCCTTCGAAATGTTCTTCTGCGCCTTGCCAGCCTTCTTGGCGGCCTTCCCGCTAGTCTTGGGCGGCATCTCGAACCAACGTACGGCAGCAGCAACACCAGTACCAAGCGCTCCGCTCTAGTCAGCGTCTCCCCACACAGTGGCACCCGCCGCCAGCCGCCGCCGCACCTTTACCAGCTCGCCCTGTTGCGGCCGCCGACCAATGGGGCGCGCGCGCAACCGGCCGCCGCACCCGAGCCCATAAAGCACCCCCACCCCGGCTGCGCCGGCACGCACTCCGCTGCTCGACTCGCTGCCGCTCGCACCGGTCGTTTTCGTTTCCGTTTCGTGTGCACCGTCGCTAGCCCATCGCCATGTCCGGACGCGGAAAGGGAGGCAAAGTCAAGGGCAAGTCAAAGTCCCGCTCAAGCAGGGCTGGGCTCCAGTTCCCGGTCGGCAGAATCCACCGCCTCCTGCGCAAGGGAAACTACGCAGAGCGCGTCGGCGCCGGGGCGCCCGTCTACCTCGCCGCCGTCATGGAGTACCTCGCGGCTGAGGTGCTCGAGCTGGCCGGAAACGCGGCCCGCGACAACAAGAAGACGCGCATCATCCCGCGCCACCTGCAGCTCGCCATCCGCAACGACGAGGAGCTCAACAAGCTCCTGTCGGGCGTCACCATCGCACAGGGTGGTGTCCTGCCCAACATCCAGGCCGTCCTGCTGCCAAAGAAGACCGAGAAGAAGGCCTAAAGGAGGCCAGGCAATCGCAGCCGCCGCGTGCTCCCCTGCACGCAACGCGCTTTGCCGGCTCGGCCCACAACAATCGGCCCTTTTCAGGGCCACCACACAAACCTACGTCCAAAGCAAAATTTCAGTCGTCCTCGCCGCACCTTGTTTTGTTTTTTAACTTTGCACTTTCACAGCACAGCCGCCGCCGGCGCACGTCCGCCATCTTGTCGTCCACACAGCCCGTGTGGCCCAACACACACACACACACACATTTTGCACGGTCGCAGTCGCCTTCCAAACGACAACGGCAGCAATAATGACCATTGTTAAAGGGAGGCGTGTCGACACACCGCCCTCCACTCCCGCGCGCAACGGCCGTCGACACGAACGAAACAGCTGATCCGGCCGCCTTGCCTCGGAAACCCCAACGCCGCCGCAAACACACAGAGCCAAACCACGCAAGCAAATAATCACCGCCTCTCGCACAACAACACACAGCCCGCCATCTCCGTCGCGATCGATACAAAGACACACAAACGAAGCAGCTCCACACACAGCCAGCCACATGACACGTTTCCTTTCCTTCTCCCCTCCCAGTCACATCACGTCGCTCACAAACGGAAAGAAAGAAAGAGAGAGAGAAACAAACAAACAACACAGCGCACACACGCAGCAACAACACAGACTCTTTCGCACTTTTCAACTTCCGAACAGTGTGGTGGCCCTGAAAAGGGCCGTTTTCTAGTCTCTCCCACCCACAAGCACGGCCGCGGGAAGGCCAGCGCCCGCTGCGACGCAGCCTAACCGCCGAAACCGTACAGGGTGCGCCCCTGCCTCTTCAGGGCGTACACCACGTCCATGGCCGTCACAGTCTTGCGCTTGGCGTGCTCAGTGTACGTCACCGCGTCGCGGATCACGTTCTCCAGGAACACCTTCAGCACCCCGCGGGTCTCCTCGTAGATCAGACCAGAGATGCGCTTCACGCCGCCCCTGCGAGCCAGGCGGCGGATGGCGGGCTTCGTGATGCCCTGGATGTTGTCGCGCAACACCTTGCGGTGCCGCTTGGCGCCACCCTTGCCGAGCCCCTTTCCTCCCTTGCCGCGGCCTGTCATCCTTCCTTCCTCGGGCAAAGCAAAACGTGCACAAACAGCAGCTGCAGCGGCTGGAGAGTCGGCTACGGTCTGCGCCCAGCGCGCCCGCCGCCCCCCTATATAGACTCTGGCCCGCCCTCCCCCCACCACGCGCAACCGAGGGCATATAAGCGCAGCACGGAGGCGCGCGGGCCCGTTGTCAAGGCAGCACCGGACGCCGCGCCGCACCTAACCTCCACGCACGCCGCTCCGCTACCGCTACCGCCATGGCCCGCACAAAGCAAACGGCCCGCAAGTCCACCGGCGGAAAGGCGCCGCGCAAACAGCTCGCCACCAAGGCGGCGAGGAAGAGCGCGCCCGCCACCGGAGGCGTCAAGAAGCCCCACCGCTACAGGCCGGGCACCGTCGCCCTGCGAGAAATCAGGCGCTACCAGAAGAGCACAGAGCTGCTCATCCGCAAGCTGCCATTCCAGCGCCTAGTGCGCGAGATCGCCCAGGACTTCAAGACCGACCTGCGCTTCCAGAGCTCCGCAGTCATGGCCCTGCAGGAGGCCAGCGAGGCCTACCTCGTCGGCCTCTTCGAAGACACCAACCTGTGCGCAATCCACGCCAAGCGCGTCACCATCATGCCCAAGGACATCCAGCTCGCGCGCCGCATCCGCGGCGAGCGCGCCTAAACCGCGCCGCGGCACCGCACCGCACAAACAAAAACGGCCCTTTTCAGGGCCACTAACATCTCTCCGTCGCGAGCAACCTTTGTCGGTCGCCTGCCTCTCGCCCCGCAACCCAAAAACAAAAACCACCACTTCCCGTCCGTCCGCCACACCCGCTCACTCTGCCTGCCTGCTAGCAGCGCGCAACAATCACACATCATCCCTCCCCGGCGCACAATACCCAACGGCCGACGTCACACCGCACGGGTGGCTGGCCGGCCGCCGCTTTCGTTTCGAAAACAAAAACAAAAACACCCGCACTCCACTCCGACGGCCAACGGCCAGGCAGGCGCGCTCGCTCGCTCTACACGCCACCGAAATCCCCCGCCGACTCCTTCCCACATCTCAACGTGCCCCCCGTTGCAAAACATAACACACACAAAGGAACAAAACAAAGACCAGACACGACTCGACAAGACGACAGACATCCGAGAAGAACGAACGCAGGCAAGCCAACCAACGTATTCAAACAAAACAACAACGTGACAGAAAACCAACCGTCGGCCGCCGCCACAAACACGGCGACAATCAACCACGACAACAACAACAACACCGCTTACCGCTACCGCCGCCCACACCCGCCACCGACCCCCGCAATCCAACCACCGCGGCACGCAAACAGCATCCCCACGGGCATACAGACAGACCCCCACACCAAACGCAACACGACAATCAAAACCTTCCCCGACGTGCTTTGATGGCCCTGAGAAGGGCCGTTTTGGGCCGCGCGTCTCTTGCGCGCCACTAGACGACGACGGGGGGTGGGGACGACGGAGCCAAGCGCCAAACCCTTCCTTTCCCATCTCTTTCTCCTCTACTCTACTTCTTCTTCTTGGGCGAAGCCTTCGCCTTAGACGGCGTCGTCGCCTTCTTCGGGCGCGGCGCCTTCGGCTTCTTCGTCGGAACCTTGGCGGCCTTCTTCGCCTTCGACGGCGACTTGGCCTTGGCCGGCTTGGCCGCAGCCGCCTTCTTCGCACCCGCGGGAGCGGCCGACGCCGCAGACGCCTTCTTGGCGGCGCCCGCCTTCCGACCGGTCGCCGCCTTCACGCCACCAGCCTTCTTTGCGCCGGCCGCACGGGCGCCCTTCTTCTCCTTGCTGGCCGGAGCGGCGCGCTTCTTCTTGGCACCGCCAGCACGAGCCTTGCCGCCCTCGGCCGCCCCCCCGCCGCCGCCGGCGCCGGCAAGCTTGAACGAGCCGGACGCGCCCTTCCCCTTCGTCTGCACCAGCTCGCCCGCCACGACGGCCGACTTGAGGTACTTCTTGATAAACGGCGCCAGCTTCTCCGCGTCCAGCTTGTAGTGCGCGGCTATGTACTTCTTGATCGCCTGCAGCGACGACCCGCCGCGCTCCTTCAGACTCTTGATGGCGGCCGTCACCATCTCAGAGGTGCGCGGGTGCGCAGGCTTGGCGCGCGGCTTCTTCGCAGACGACGCAGACTTGGCCTTCTTCGTAGTGCCGGTGGCGGCGGGTGCCGCAGCAGTCTCGTTCGTAGCCGCCTGATCTGCCATTTCGACGACGCGCGTAACACACAGCGAGAGCGAGCGGGACGGCAGGCACGCAAGCACAGCACAGCAGCAGAGCAGAGAATGAGATGCTCAGGTTGTTATAGTGTACCGAAGTTCCACTGGGCTGTGCCCGTCTGACTTCAAGTTATGCGCTTGGGGATTTATGAAAGTGAGGTATTGTGCTATGTGCGTGTTTTTATGTAAATGTTTGTTCTGTGTGTGGGTAAGTGTTCTCTAAATGTCTCTAAATTGACGGGTGAGTGTTAGTTTTGGGCGCTTATGTTGAAAATCGGGGTGTTCGCGACCTAAATTTTGTATGAGGTTGTGGGGCGATGTTTGTGCTTTCTCATATAGTTTGGTGGACTTCTCCTTTATGAGGGAGTATATGGTTGGGTGGCCTAAAAATTCTCTAATTTGTGTGTTTCGGACGTATCTGTCAGCGCCTGTGATGACTCGGAAGGTTTTGTTCTGGAGTCGCTGTAATCGTGCCAGCGTGGTGTCTGACGCCATCGACCATACTTCCGATCCATACAAGATGGCCGGTAGCATGAGCTGGCGCCAGAGAAGCATTTTGCAGCTTAGGGTGAGGCCGTCACCCTTTAGGAGGGGGTATAGCTGCGACAGGAGGGCGCAGCCTTTGTTGGCAGTTTTGTGGACGTGTTGTTGCCACGTAAGACGCCTGTCTATTTCGAGCCCTAAGTATGTAATACGGTTACGCCAGGCTAGGTCCCGACCACCAATGGTGAGTTGTTGGTCTGGGAGTTTCAGCCTGGTCGTAAAGTATATTGCTTGGGATTTCTCGGGGTTAACCTTGATTTTCCAAATGTTGCACCACTGGGTGATGACGTCGAGGTGTTCTTGTAGCTTGCGTCGTATGAATGCAAGGTTACGACAGCTCCTGAAGATTGCTGTATCGTCGGCGTAGAGAGCAATCCCTCCGCCGACCTGCTTGGGTATGTCGTTAGTGTAGACTGAGTATAGAACGGGACCCAAGACCGAACCCTGCGGTACTCCGGCCGCAATCGGTCGTGTCTGGCTCGATCTCGATCCACTTCTTACGAAGAATTGACGCTCCGCAAGAAATGAATCAATGATCTGTATTAGATGTCCTGGGCACCCTATTTGATCTAGTTTATATATTAGGCCATCGTGCCAGACGCGGTCAAATGCCTTCTCTATATCCAGGAACACTGCTCCTGTCGATTCTCTCTTTGCCCTGGCCAGGCAAATGTGCTCTACCAAGCGCAGGCATTGTTGGGTTGTGGAGTGTTCAGAGCGGAATCCAAACTGCTCGGGCATCAGGATGTTGTGTGCAGTAAGGAAGTGTTGAAGGGGTGAGAGGATGAGCAGCTCGAGTATTTTACTCATGCCATTTAGTAGGGAGATAGGTCTATAGCTTTCTGGAAGGAGCAGGTTTTTATTAGGTTTGGGGAGGGTGATTACTTTCGCAGTTTTCCACACTGAGGGGAAGTAGGTGAGCTTTAGGCAAGCGTTGAAGACGCTTGCCAGAAATGTTATGGCAGGAGGTGGAAGGTGCTTTAGGAGTGGGCTGCGGATGCGGTCAGGGCCAGGAGCTTTGTGGTTTCCCTGACGCTTGATAAGTGCGCATATTGTCGGCTCGTTTACGGGCACGAATTCTGTATTTGGGCGCGTATTTCTAATCTGAGTCACTCGTCCGACGACTAATCTTTCCTGCCTTTCACTCTCGTCATCGTCGATGACGTGAGTTCGGAATTGTGACTCTAGTGATTGTGCCATTATTTCCGCCTTATCGTGATCTTCGTACACTAGACCGTGCACGCCGTGGAGTGGCCTGTTCTCTCTGGTGGGGGTTTTCCGCTGCCGGGCTATTCGCCAGATCTTGCGTTTGCTGCTCTCTGTTTCGGCGGTTTGTAATATCTCCTCCCAGCAGCGGCTCCTGTGCTCCTGCAGTCGGAGTTTCACCTGATCCTCCAGTCGCCGCAGCCGGCGGCGGTCAGCTGGGTCGCGGTGACGCTGCCACAGCTTACGCAACCTGCGTTTGGCGACTATGAGGTCCCAGATGTCAGGGGGCAGGTCCCTGGCGCCAGGCTCTGTGGTGAGCCTGACGCTTGTAGCGCGAGCACAGGCGTGGAGGGCGTCTGTGAAGTTGGTGATTGCTTCGTCTATCTCTTCTTTTGTTTCCATCTGTGGGATTTCCTCCACGTGCTCACCCACCAGGTATTTGTATCGGTCCCAATTTGTTATTACTTCTGTTTTTGCCATCCTCCCGGCTTCGTCTTCGACACTGGCTATGTCCAGAACGACCGGGTTGTGGTCAGAGTTCAGCTCGTAGTGCACAGTGACTGTCGCGTCGAGAGCAAAGTTTTTAACGACAAAAATATCCAGGATATCCGGGTTTTTTGTCGGGTCCGCAGGGATATGCGTAGGCTCGTCGGGTGCGATGACGCTGAGGGCGGCACGCCTCTCGACGAGTCCATGCAATCTCACACCACTTCTGTTCTCGGCGCGGCAGCCAAAGGCCGCATGTTTCGAGTTTAGGTCCCCTCCCATAATCACACGAGCGCCAGTACCCAGCAGAGCCTGAAGGTCCTGTGTCAGTATGGTGGTGCCCGGGGGGTGATAGGTGGAGATGATGGTGTATGGTATGTTTTGAATTTTTATTTCTATACCGGCTGCCTCGATGCTGGGTGTCTGCGGTAGGTCCACTGTGCGGAAACACCTTCTGCCTTTTACAAGGACCGCTACTCCGCCGCGCTCGCGGCCTACGCGGTCTACTCTATGGATGGAGTAATTTCTCACAGAAAAGCGGTCCTTGGGCTTAAGGTGGGTTTCCGTCAGGCACACAACGTCGATCGCATACCGGTCTAGAAACTCCTCTAGGATATGTTTTTGTGTTTTTACGCCATTGGCGTTAAAATTTAAAATGGTGAACTTCCTGGATCTAGGGGGATCCATTAAAAGCGTCGAATAATGAAATTGCTCCCTCTGCGAGGGCCATGAATTTACTTAGGCCATCAGGCGCCGCCCGCACGCGCGCCATGGTGTCCCTAATTGTAAACATGATGTTTGTCAGGCTGAAGCCCGCAAACAGTTGGCGCAGCTCGTCAAAGACGCCGAGCGGCGTCCCTGGCTGCTGGCCAGCAGCCGACTGAGGCGGCGCGGCAGCTGCGGGCGCCTCAGTGCGCTGGTGACGTGGAGGGGGAGGCCAGGCGGCAGCTGCCGTCGGGGCGCGTGGTGGGGGAAGCGAGGGAAAGGCATCTCGCCCCGGCACAGTCGCTCTGCGGCTGCTGGCGGAGGCAGAGCTAGCTGCCTGCGCGTTGGCCGCAGATGTTAGCGGCGGCGTCGTGGAGGCGGAAGCGCCTCGAGACAGGGCAGCACCGTTTACCGACCGAGGGGGGCGGGTGGACATCAACTGTATTCGTGTGGGGCATCGGCTGTAGTTCGCCGGGTGATCGCCCCCACATAGGGCGCATTTTGCCGGGGTTGCACGGCTCTTCTTACATGTGTTTGTCAAGTGTGGGCCGGCACACTTGACACACTTTGGAGGATGGTGACACTGCTCTGCAGAGTGGAACAACTGCTGGCATTGGTGGCACTGGACAGGACCTTCAGGTTGGCGATACCTCTCTACCGTAACCTTGCAGTTCATGAACAGCTCGATTTTTAGGAGTTCTCTATTTCTCTCGTCTGGGTGTAATATTACTTTGAAGGAAGCTCTCTTCCTGCGCCCCTCTCCCGGGTTGCTCGGGTCAGATGCCTTGGTCTCCTGTTTGACCTCGATAACCCTGAAGTGACGCGCAAGGAGAAGCTCCTTTATCTCCGCGGGATCAGTGTCACTGGGGAGACCTTTGATCACCGCCTTGTACGCGTTTTTCTCAGTGACCGGGTAAGTGTGGTAGGGTATTTTCTTCTGCGTGAAATAGGCAGTAAGAAATCTGTAGTCGGGCAGGGTTGACGGTTGAAATTTTACGGAGGACCCCCTGCATGAGGTATTTAGTCCTCCTTTTAGTTGAGGGGCGACCTCCTTTATGATTTTCATCGTACCGTTTACGATTGTGGCAAGGATTGGGGGCACCTTTTCCCGTTTCGGCCTCGATTGCGTTTGCGCGCCCGAGGTCGAGGGACGGGTAGGCATTGTTTCGGTCATTTCCGCTCCGTCGGTGTCAATCGGGGCGAAACTATTTGATGTTGGTATATTTGCGATGACAGCTTCACCCCCTACTTCCATGTCATCACTCCCAGGTTGCTCTGTTTCCTCAGCGAGCCGGCTTGGGGCCGGACGCTTAGGCGCTGGCATTACGTCCGAGTCTTGTACGCGTGTTTTTGCTTTGCTAATGGCTGAAGTTGGTTGGCCGCGGGTACCCAGTGACTGGGTGCCGCAGCGGACTGGGGCTTTGGGCTTACCCAAGATGATTGTGTCAGCGGAACTTGAAGTCTGACATTTACTGCCCAGGGGCACTGGTTGTTCGTTCGTTGGCACCGTTAGGTATCCCCGAACAGCGCCAGCCCTACCATTGACTGCACGCGGGTTACCGGGTAGTACCACGGACCCTGGCGCAGGAATTTCCCTACTCTTGGAGGAGCAGGGAGGATGCCCTGCGGCAGTATCTGGATGATTCACGTCTGAGGCAGATCAGACGACCGGTGAACTAGAAAGCCTCGGCCCTCGCCGCCACCGCGCTGCCAGTAGACCGGCAGCCGCTGCACGACAAAGGGACCACGTAAGCGTCCTACCACGACAAATTTGCGGCGCAATCGCTAAGCGTGCGCACCCACACACGACAATTTTTGCTTGCGTTGTGCACGCACAACGCACACGACAAATTTTGCTGTGCTACGGCTAGCGTAGCGCTCCCAAGGGATCTCCCAGCAGCGCGCGGCAGTATAGCGTCCGCTCACGGCCGATCCACCCCCTCGAATGAGCGGGCAGAGAATCACAAGGCCCAGCCAGTGTCGCGGGCGGGCGCGGACGGCCGAGAGAGCGGCCGCCACTCTGCGCGCCGCCGCGCCGCGCCTCCCGCGCTTGCTACCGCCCAACGTCCGACAGCCTGTGCGGAGCAGCCCCAAACCTGCGCCACAACCGCCCGCGCCTTTCAAACCACCGAGGATGGGGCTACACACAGCCACACCACAGTCGCCAACCAGTCGCCACGGCAGCGCCGCAAACCACGGCCAAACTGCAGCTACCGCGCGCTACAGCCTGGGTCGGCCCGCCGAGAATCGCCGCCCCCGCCCAAATGCCGCCCCCACAGCCCCAGCCGACGACCCGCCACAATGGCCAAACCTTCGGCAAAACTCCCACACCGTCGCCGCGGCAGCCCGGCCAGCGCGGCCGGCGCCACAGCCACACAAGCCGAGGCGTGCGGCGATGACGGCCGTGCAAACGCGCCTCCGCCGCCCCATCGCCTTCCGTCGCCCTCCCGCCGTTTCCCGATCGGCCCGCAGCCGTCGGGCCACATCGCGCGCCGTCCTCCTCCTCTCGCCGGCCAACATTCACAGCCGTTTCTCACCAATTGCCCGCCGCAAACGGACGCCGCCTGCGCAACAGGCGCCGCCGCCCCTCGCCGCTTCCGACCCAACCCCTCGACCGAGGCAAACCGCAATCCGAATCTACAGACCAACCCAATCTGCCGTCAAGCACACACGACAGCCGACCTTACACGTTACGCGTTACACATTACGTTTACACGTCTACGTTAGGTTAGGTTAGGTGGACGTGGGTTAGGTTAAGGGGACTTGGGTTAGGTTAAGCGTCAAACTTAGGTTAAGCATTCAAACACGTCAGGCGTCAGAGGTTAGGTTAGGTTAGGTTACACGTTAGGTTAAGGGGTCAGTGCTAGGTTAAGAAGCGTCAAACGTAGGTTAAAAAAGCGTTCAAACGTGAGGCGTGAGCCGGACAGCTTACCTTACGTAGACGTTAGGGGCTCACAGGCTGAGCTCACCTCGCCACACCACAGGTTAGGTTCGGTTCGGTTCGCTCGGCTCAGCGTAAAGCGCCGAGGTCAGGGTTACGTTCGTTCACCTTCGGGCGCCACACTTTCGGTTGAAAGGTCGCGACGGGACGACGTCGGCACGCACGCCGCAAACGAACAAAAACGTACAGACGACGTCGGAAACCGCCGACAGACGGGGGAGCAGCACGACCACGACCAGACACCGAGCGCGAACGAGACACACGCGAACCACCCCCACCGGCCAAAGGGCACCACACAACAACCCAGAGCACCACGTGTCGACACCAGAGCAACCCGCCGCTCACGCGACATGGCTGGCACCGAAGGGCAACCGCCCGCAACTGCGCTTTCCGCGCCGGCCCGGATGCACGTCGTGCTACAACAACACCACTACCGTACACAGCCGCTGTTCACAACATCACTATCAATGGCGCGCCCGCGGCTCGCCGCCGTCGCAGTCGCAGCCCCAACGCCAGCACTTTTGCACCACCATTCACACGCACCGCAACACAGCTCGCCGACACAGCCGAACAAAACAAACACCACACAACAACAGCAACAACAACGCCGCCGCCTCTACTTGTGCCGGCGACCCACCCCGCCGATGGCGCACCTTTCGCCAGCCGGCAATCGACACACACGCACCCACCCACCGGGGCCCAGTGCAAAAAAAAAAAAAAAAAAAAAAAAAAAAAAAAAAAAAAAAAAAAAAAACACACAAAAACAAAAAAACCAAACAACACAAACGACACGGGAAGCGCACACCGCCACTTCGCGCGCACGCCACCAACCAGTCGTCGTCTCAAAATAACAAACACAAACAAAATAAACTAACAACTAGGGCAACACAAAACAAAAACGCCTCGCACGAACCGAACCGCCCACAAAAAGGACAAGCACACGCACAGCCTCTGCTGACGACCACGACGCAGCGGCACGCTGCTCCTGTCCCGCGCCCCGCGCCCCGCGCCCCACTCGATTCACAACTCACGCGACACCGTCAACGACGGGCTCGCTTCCCGCAACCTACCACCTTTCCGCCACGACGCACAGCCCCAGCCCCACCCGACGACTGCACTTTCACCACCGCCTCCCCCTTCCCCCCCAAAACACACACACACACACACACACACACACACACACACACAGCCAGCCAAAAACGCACTCGCGACCCACACATGCACGTGCATCGGCACACGCCAACCAGTCAACGTCGACAACCACACGCAAGGCTCGAAACGAAAACGAAACCGGCGTCCTTCCACGTTGCCATCAAGCTACGCGACACAAGACACAAGGAACCAACACAACAGCCGGCCCCACTAATTCCCACTCTCACGCCGCAAAAAGCACACCGACACCGCCAAACACGCACGCACATTCCCCTTCGCACTGACACCACCGACCGGCTCGCTACCACACACCTCTCGGCAGCCGTTTTCACGCCAATTCGCCACACCGCCCACACAGTCGACAAGCGCCCGCCCTGTACGGCACACGCAACGACGCAGCGCAGCAAAGGGCGCCCGCAACACATACCTCTCCGCCGCCCGACGCGCCAACCGCCACGCCACACCACACCGCACCGCCAGCCACTCGCAAATTGTGCACTGCCACCAGCCACACGTCCAACACGCCGCGCCGCCTCCGGCCACCCGCCAGGGGGCGCTCACGTCCGCGACAACAGCGCGGCCCGCCGGGCCGGGCCGAACCGAACCGAGCCGCCGCTGCTCTGCACTCGGCACGGCCACACCCTGCTGCAGACCGGGCTCGTCCCTCTGTACGCGTCTGCCTGCGCATCAACACAACACGACCTTTTGTTTTTTTTTTTTCTCTCTCTACCGCCATCCCTTCTTCTCGCGTTTTACTCGTTGTTGCAGCAGCGGCGCACACCTACACATCCACAGCCCCAGCCGAGCCGGCCTCACCTCAGGGCCCGCCGCCAGCGTCTCCTCCTCGGGCACAGGTGCGGTGCTGTGGCCGCCCATCCAACCGCATTGCTGGCCGTCCAGCCACCAGGCGTTCCCACTGCCGCGAGCCACGCCGCGCACCGACCCTGCTGCAGAAAACGAAGCATAGCCAGAGACCGACCGATACACAAAGCAAGCCGTCGCCTCGCCTCTTGTCCTTCCTGCCTTCCTTCCGCCCCCGCCCTTCTCACACCACCGCCTCTCCACTTTCGCCCCCCCCTCCTTTTTTTTTTTTTTTTTTGTTTTCTTCTTTCTTTCTTTCTTTCTTTGGCCCTCTCTCCTTCCCGCCATGGCGGTTACGGCACCGCGCTGCAGCGGCAGATTTTTTTGCGCCCACACGCCTACTCCTACCACCATTAACCTTGCCCTGCCCTGCCCTGCCCTGCCCTGCCCTGCCCATCAACGTCGCAGTCGAACCGACGCTTGCCAACACACTGCCCACGTTCCTTTCTCTTTTCGGCCTACGCCCATTACGCGCCGCCGCCACAGCACCTTCCCTTCCCACAACACACCGACGTCATCACACGCACCCAAAACAGGGGCCACGACCGTGTTCCTCGCCCACTCCCATCCCGCACGGTACGCACATTCCCAACTACTACCGCGCACCCTCCCTTTCCAATCTGTGTGTCTCTGTGTCTGTGTCCTGTCCGCGCGTGACGCCTCTCAACATCCGCCGTCCCCCGTCCCGTTTTCGCCCCCATGCCGTCGTCGCGCCGCCTCCTCCCCGTCCACCGCCGCCCCTGTCCGCCCCGCACCACACCATACACCGCTGCTTGTCCCGGCCGTTGCCACCAAAGGCGCCGACCGCAAACGCGCCACGCCGCAGCCCCCGTGCGTCTCGCGCTCGCTTGCATCTCCGTGCCGACGCTGCCTCTCTTCCCGCTCGCACTCGACCTCGACAACACAGTCTTTGGCTCCGCCACTGCGTGTTCCGGTGGTACGCACGCTGCAACACGTATGTATTCATTACCAGAGCGATGGCGAGGCATGACAGCATCTCTGTCTGACCAGAGAGTTCTTTATCGCTGCTAGTCGGCGCTTGGACCGCGCCAGACGACAGTAGTGGCACGCACCGGGTCGCCAGGAACAGTTGTTATATATATATTGTAGCGCGAGTCGGGAGAGGTAGTAGTCGGTCGACAGTAGTAGCGGGTGGACGGTTGTACTGAGCGGGCGTCGGCGGCGTGCTCTGCTCGTCTCGCGACTCTGGTCACGGTTCGGGACGATGTATAGTCTATTGTGTTATAATCAAAAGGTGGTGTGACGCTGCATTGCGCAAATCTGATAACGTATGTTCATTGTACTTATTTTGTTCAACAACAAAAGCCCCACTATTACTTTTTTTCTAAAGTAACTTTTGTCTCTTAACGAAAAACATTCACTTTTTAAAGACTACTTCCTATGGCATTTCCCTCCAAGGAGTGCAATTAATTACCAGCCAGCACTCATTCATTGCACACAGCTGTGTAAGGGGTATCTACAATTGAGGAGCGGATATAAATGCAATTTTTTTGTTTTTTTTTGTTTTTTTTTTTTTTTTTTTTTTTTTGTGTGTGTGTGTGTGTGTGTTGTAACCTCCCAGCAAAATTTAAAATAATGGACAATGTTATTTACGGATGCTAATGGACATTGCGCTAATTGTAACCTCGCCCACAATGAGAGGTATTGAAAATGGCAACAAAAATGTGAAATTCGCAATCTGACTCAAATATAAAGTCTTCACACAACATTTAAAAAAGTCCGTTCAGTGACAAGAAACTTCAATTAAACCGAAATATCGGTCTTTGGCCCTGTGCAAAACAATCAGAATTAAAGTCTTACCTCCGAATAAATGGATGTCACATTTCTGCTCTGGTTGTTGCGCAGCGCTTGGAGGAACTGCATTGCAAATAATAATATTCTCTTTTTTTGTGATTTTAGTGACATTTTTCTTCAAAGAAGTGGAATGAAATGTGAAGTGCAACGAACTCTTTAGTTCAATAAACAATTAAATGTTTGAAAAATGCTTTTGAAATAAAAATTATTATTGGGGAACTTGTTGGAGAATAATTACAATAAATACAATTTTTCATTATCTAATGATTATATTAATTAACAGTATACCTTATTCACCATCTTGACCAGTGTTGCCGACCGCCTACATCACACAACCGCGCTCGGCTGCTACTACTGACCGACCGCTCTGCATGACGACTATTAGCGTACTGCACGCGACGACTACTGACAGAGTACAGCCCTCAACTACACATAGCTACGGACTCGCAACGACTACTGACTGACTGAGAACCGCTCGCAACACTCGCGCAGTCCAGCGCAAACTCTCTGGTCACAGATGCTACAATGTCTCGCCATCGCTACTATGTTACATACGTGTTTCAGTGTCTTTTTCATTGGGGTAACGATCTTTGGCTCTTTTTATTCTGAATACAGGGCCAAAGGTCAACGCTGCTGCCCTTATACAATTTATCAGGTTTCATTATGTCTGTTGCAATGTTACATACGGTTCACTCTTTCATTAATATTATCGTTGGGTTTGTTTTGTAGGGACGTTAACATTCTGGCACATTTTTATTATCATCGGACTCTCTGCTATTTGTGCAGGGAGGTTATACCTGGGTCCATTTCCATTTTAATATTGATAGACTTTTTGTTTTCTCGTTGTTTTTCCTTCTTTTTTTTTTGTTTTGTTTTTCCCGCTCTCACCACCACCGCCGCATCACGCCTTCCGTTTTCTTGGTTTCTTTTCTGTTCTTCAACTGCTTCAACATCACCGCGCCCCATTTCCACACCACAGCCATCAGCCTCCAAGACGGGCGGGCGCAGTGTGCCATTTCCGGCGCACAAGCACACCCGTACGGTACTCTCCTCGCCCCCACGCCACCAACAACACAGCGACCACGCGGCTTTCAGGCATGGCACGGCACCGGCGAAATGCGCCGCCCCCGCCCCTCCGCGCATCCGTCCGTCTCGCCACGTTCACTGACAGCCGCGTCTGCGGCTACACCACGACAACCACAACACAACACCGCTCCCCTCCCTGGCAACTCACATTGTTTTTCTCCTCCTCTTTTGCACAAACCACAACGCCGAGCACAGGCGCAAGCCACCCACACCGCGCCCCTCCCCGTCCCGTCTTTGGCCGCCGCTCCTCGTTTGCCCCCTCCCATCTCCCGAAATGCCATGCCAGCAGCGTTACGCATGCCCCTCCCCTGTCCACACAACACTACCGCCTAACGAACAGCCTTCCGGGCCACATGCAGGGCACGCCCACCTCCAAACACTGCCAATTCACGGACGCACGCACACACACACTCACTTTCTCGACACCTTTCTGTACGGAGGGTGCGTCATCTCGACCGTGACAGAGTGACGGCAACTATCGACGATCCATTTCCCCCCAATGGTAAAACATGTCCACTAACACCTACATACATCATTCACGTACACAGACAATAGCATACACACAATGGGAGGGCACACGAACATGGACGGCACGGCACTGTCATACACTCTTCCTCAGAACCATATCAACAAACGTTACGTACATCCGGGAAAGCGAAAGCGAAAGCAAAAGCAAAGGCAAAGCCCAATGCAGCCGTCAAAGGTAACGTTCACCACGGCAGACACTTGCAGCCGCGCCGCCGTTAAACGCATTTCAGTGCGGCTCCAATACGCCTCCGACACGGGAACGTTCCGTTGCTCTACGAATGCGTTTCTCCCCTTTTTCCCTTCCTCTCTCTTTTGCCCCCCCTCCTTGCACTCTTGCCTCATTCCTCACGTTCTGCCCAGACATTCGACCGATCAAAGTCAACCTTTCGTTACCGTTCTCAGCGCGACGGTGTACAACAGTATGACGGGTGTGCCCAAGACTTCGGTTCAGTTGCGTGACGCCCGTCTATCGCGCCGATCGACAGTTACTCAGGGGGCGACGGATCGGACCACGTCACCGACACACAAAACACTTTCAAACAAACAAATACGCACCGGATGGACACAGACAAACACGTGTACAGACATTCGCCAAACAAACGACCGCCGCCGCCGCCGCCGCCGCCGCCGTCGTCGTCTAGCGTCGCGCTTACTGTACTGCACTGGACACGCGTGCATCTTGAATGACGACATCGGTGTGCGTGCGTCGTACGCAATCAGTCAGACACGGCTATCAAACATCAGAGTCGAATGGTACATCATCGTGCGTGTTCGCCGTACACGTACAGTACAATACAACAACAATGCGTCTTAATGGCACGTTCATTTCAACGTCACTCACACACCTCCACGCTGCAGTTACGTCGCACCATTGTCAAACTCGGCGTACAGCAAAGGGAATAGTGGGCGGCAAAAAAAAAAAAAAACAACCAAACAAAAACATTTCACATTTCACCCTCGCCATGTATGATGTGCAAAAAAACAAACCCGCAAACGGCCGTCGTTACGGTGACACAAAAGTCGCCGATCGCACAGTCCCCCCTCGCAGACGGGTAACACACACACACACACCAACAACACCAATGGGTCAAAAACCACGCCAACGAGGCGTGCCACCATTCCACGCCACGGCGACCAACCTCGTGGCCGTACCCCGCGCAACACGCTTTGACGCGCCCCCCCACCCACAATCAAAATGCACACATACATCACAGCCGTCCACACAAACAACAACAACAATTCCGCCCTTCCCGCAAAAGGCAAGTTGGTGGCCCTGAAAAGGGCCGTTTTGCCGCTCTCGCAACGGAGGAGCCTTCTCCATCCTTCCTTCCATTCCAGAGCCACCTCCTTACTTGGAGCTCGTGTACTTGGTCACCGCCTTCGTGCCCTCGCTCACGGCGTGCTTGGCCAGCTCGCCAGGCAGCAACAGCCGCACAGCAGTCTGGATCTCGCGGGACGTGATGGTCGAGCGCTTGTTGTAGTGCGCCAGCCGAGAAGCCTCGGCCGCAATGCGCTCGAAAATGTCGTTCACGAAGCTGTTCATGATGCTCATCGCCTTCGACGAGATGCCCGTGTCAGGGTGCACCTGCTTCAGCACCTTGTAGATGTAGATGGCATAGCTCTCCTTCCTCTTGCGCTTCTTCTTCTTGTCGCCCTTCGAAATGTTCTTCTGCGCCTTGCCAGCCTTCTTGGCGGCCTTCCCGCTAGTCTTGGGCGGCATCTCGAACCAACGTACGGCAGCAGCAACACCAGTACCAAGCGCTCCGCTCTAGTCAGCGTCTCCCCACACAGTGGCACCCGCCGCCAGCCGCCGCCGCACCTTTACCAGCTCGCCCTGTTGCGGCCGCCGACCAATGGGGCGCGCGCGCAACCGGCCGCCGCACCCGAGCCCATAAAGCACCCCCACCCCGGCTGCGCCGGCACGCTGTAACGTGGAACGCGAATGGCCTCTTCCCTGCGCTTCTCGAATTCCGGCAGTTCCTCCAGGATTACAGCGTGGATGTGTGTCTCCTTACCGAGACGCACCTCAAACCTGGACTTCGAGCGAACGCCCCGAATTACGTCTGCTATCGCGACGACAGGCTGACGGCTGGCGGTGGGACAGCCATCTATGTCAAGCGGACACTCCGGCACTATCGTGTCCCTCTGCCGAGGTTGGACTCCTGTGAAGCTACGGCCGTCGCAGTGGAGACGTCCCTTGGAACGGTCATCTTTCTCTCCGTGTACCGGCCGCCACGAGGCCACCTCACCGTCCATGATGCTGACACTCTCCTTCGTGCTGGGGTCAAGCTCTTCCTCGCTGGAGACCTGAATGCCAAGCACCAGCTCTGGAATTCTCGGACGCTGAACGTCAGTGGGAGGCGGCTCTATCATGCTGCAGAGAGGGCTCGAGCTTCTGTGTATGGACCTGCTGAGCCGACGCACTACCCTTCGAACGGCTCTGCTCCCGACGTTTTGGACATTTGTCTCGTCAAGGGTGTCGACTGGTTTGTCACCCCCGACGTTCTCCACGCCTTGAGCTCCGACCACTTGCCGGTGCTCTTTCGACTACATGTCACTCCGCTTCCACCAGCGGCGAAGCTCGACACCCGGAAGACCGACTGGCCGCGCTTCCGGCAGCTTGTTCTGCAACGCCTCCCGGATGAGCCACCTCCACTGGACACGGATGTCAATGCTGCTCTTCACACGCTGACTGCGGCTCTCACCACGGCTGTTGCTGACTCCACTACGCCTCCACGGGTTTCTTCAGTGGCAGCTCCAGCACTCCCTGCAGACTTACGGGACCTTATCCGAGAACGAAACCGTCTGAACAGAGTTTGGCATGAAACACGCCAGCCCGTGCTGAAGCGGCGCATCAATCATCTCCGCCGCGTCATCAAGGCTGCCCTTGCTGCTCACCGTATCCGCCGGTGGGAGGAGAAGCTTGCCTCAGTTGATCCTGGGGCTGACACGTGGGAGTTGGTCCGTTCCCTCACACGGCACCGCCCACACATGCCGCCGCTCACAACTACCGATGGACCTGCTTACACGCCCGCCGCTAAAGCCGAGGCCCTGGCGTCGACTTTTGAGGCCAACTTCCGGCCCCTTGCGGCTCCGGTCGACAACGAGAACGTCCGCACGGTGGAGACCAGACTTGCTGCCTTCCTCCACGGCGATCACGGTGACGCCACCATTGTCCCAACATCGGAAAGGGAGGTCACTGACCATCTTCGCCGACTTCCCCAGACGAAGGCCCCGGGGCACGACAACGTTGACGGGAGAGTCCTCCGCATGCTGCCCAGGATTGCCATCCTGTATGTGGTCGCTCTCTTCAACGCCATCTTTCACCAGCTGCAGTACCCAGACGCTTGGAAGAAGGCTGTCGTTGTGGCGGTCCCGAAGCCGGGCAAAAACAGGACAGTACCAGAGCATTATCGCCCCATCAGTCTCCTCCCGACGTTGAGTAAAGTTTTCGAGAGAATCCTCCTCTCTAGGTTCGGCCGGCTGCTCCACCAGGACAATATCATTCCTCGGGAACAGTTTGGCTTCCGCCAGCACCACTCCACCACTCAACAGTTGCTCCGCGTCGTCGAGGAGGCGACACTGGCGTTCAACAATCGGGAGTTTTGCGGCCTTGTCCTGCTCGATGTGTCCAAGGCCTTTGACACCGTCTGGCACCACGGCCTGCTCTTCAAGTTGTTCCATCTCGGCATCCCTTCGTGCTTCGTCCGCCTACTCGGCAACTACCTTGAGGGCCGTACTTTTGTCGTCCGAGTTGGCAGCACGTCTTCCTCTGTTCGCCCAGTCCTTGCTGGAGTGCCCCAAGGGAGCGTTCTGGGCCCGATATTGTATGCTGTCTACACCTCTGACCTGCCGATTTCCCCGAGGGTTGGTCGTGCCATCTATGCTGATGACACGGCCCTCTTCTCGCGCCATCGCAACATCGACGCCGTCCTCCGACGTCTGCAAGCTGCTCTGCAGGACCTCGAGCGCTGGGCCGCCGACTGGCGGATCGGCTTCAACGCCACCAAATCTCAGGCGATGCTCCTCACTCGCCGTCTCCCACCTGAAGTGCCACCACTGGTGCTTTGTAATCAGGCCATCACCTGGACCACGACTGCCACCTACCTCGGGGTCATTCTCGATCGCACCCTGACATGGAAGGCTCACGTCACTGCTGTACACCGGAAGACATCTCAGAGGGCTGGGGCATTGTACCCCATGCTCAACGAAACTTCCTCGCTCCCTGTCGCCAACGGACTGCATATCTATCGTACGTGCATTCGTCCGGTCATGGACTATGCCTGTGAAGTCTGGGGCAATGCTGCCCCCTCCCACATTCAGAGGCTCCAGCAACTACAAAACAAGCTCTTGCGCCGAGTTTACCATGTTCCGCGTGATTTCCCTCATCGCCCCCTCCATCAGGCGGCTGAGGAACCCCTCGTCCGGGAGAGATTTCAAGACGCAGCGCGCCGGTTTTATAATGCCACCCGCACTTCAGACAATCCCCTCGTCCGGAGGTTAGGACGACATAATGACCATCACGACCACTACAGGCGGCCCGTTGCCCTGATCGAATAATCAGGTCAGCCCAGAAGACTCACCACCACTTCTTCCTCTCAGCGATTTCCAGTTATCATAACCGCTGACCACCGCCAACCACACCCTGCAGCCTTGGTAGGAAATGCCTCTCGGTAAACCCTACATTCACGATAGCCTGGGATGTTCCACACCCAGTCCAGATGAAAGGAGGCCGCGCGCGCCGGCACGCACTCCGCTGCTCGACTCGCTGCCGCTCGCACCGGTCGTTTTCGTTTCCGTTTCGTGTGCACCGTCGCTAGCCCATCGCCATGTCCGGACGCGGAAAGGGAGGCAAAGTCAAGGGCAAGTCAAAGTCCCGCTCAAGCAGGGCTGGGCTCCAGTTCCCGGTCGGCAGAATCCACCGCCTCCTGCGCAAGGGAAACTACGCAGAGCGCGTCGGCGCCGGGGCGCCCGTCTACCTCGCCGCCGTCATGGAGTACCTCGCGGCTGAGGTGCTCGAGCTGGCCGGAAACGCGGCCCGCGACAACAAGAAGACGCGCATCATCCCGCGCCACCTGCAGCTTGCCATCCGCAACGACGAGGAGCTCAACAAGCTCCTGTCGGGCGTCACCATCGCACAGGGTGGTGTCCTGCCCAACATCCAGGCCGTCCTGCTGCCAAAGAAGACCGAGAAGAAGGCCTAAAGGAGGCCAGGCAATCGCAGCCGCCGCGTGCTCCCCTGCACGCAACGCGCTTTGCCGGCTCGGCCCACAACAATCGGCCCTTTTCAGGGCCACCACACAAACCTACGTCCAAAGCAAAATTTCAGTCGTCCTCGCCGCACCTTGTTTTGTTTTTTAACTTTGCACTTTCACAGCACAGCCGCCGCCGGCGCACGTCCGCCATCTTGTGGTCCACACAGCCCGTGTGGCCCAACACACACACACACACACATTTTGCACGGTCGCAGTCGCCTTCCAAACGACAACGGCAGCAATAATGACCATTGTTAAAGGGAGGCGTGTCGACACACCGCCCTCCACTCCCGCGCGCAACGGCCGTCGACACGAACGAAACAGCTGATCCGGCCGCCTTGCCTCGGAAACCCCAACGCCGCCGCAAACACACAGAGCCAAACCACGCAAGCAAATAATCACCGCCTCTCGCACAACAACACACAGCCCGCCATCTCCGTCGCGATCGATACAAAGACACACAAACGAAGCAGCTCCACACACAGCCAGCCACATGACACGTTTCCTTTCCTTCTCCCCTCCCAGTCACATCACGTCGCTCACAAACGGAAAGAAAGAAACAAAGAAAGAAAGAGAGAGAGAAACAAACAAACAACACAGCGCACACACGCAGCAACAACACAGACTCTTTCGCACTTTTCAACTTCCGAACAGTGTGGTGGCCCTGAAAAGGGCCGTTTTCTAGTCTCTCCCACCCACAAGCACGGCCGCGGGAAGGCCAGCGCCCGCTGCGACGCAGCCTAACCGCCGAAACCGTACAGGGTGCGCCCCTGCCTCTTCAGGGCGTACACCACGTCCATGGCCGTCACAGTCTTGCGCTTGGCGTGCTCAGTGTACGTCACCGCGTCGCGGATCACGTTCTCCAGGAACACCTTCAGCACCCCGCGGGTCTCCTCGTAGATCAGACCAGAGATGCGCTTCACGCCGCCCCTGCGAGCCAGGCGGCGGATGGCGGGCTTCGTGATGCCCTGGATGTTGTCGCGCAACACCTTGCGGTGCCGCTTGGCGCCACCCTTGCCGAGCCCCTTTCCTCCCTTGCCGCGGCCTGTCATCCTTCCTTCCTCGGGCAAAGCAAAACGTGCACAAACAGCAGCTGCAGCGGCTGGAGAGTCGGCTACGGTCTGCGCCCAGCCTGTGCACCTCTTGTTGAAACTCCTCTGTGGGTTTCTGGGTTTCACGAAGTTTCAGCACGTAATGTGCTCTTCCTTCCATTTCTTCCAATTGCGAGATCTTTAGTTTCCTAGTTTTCGGTTGTCCATGTTTTGGTGCTTCATAATTTCGAGATTGATTGCGTCTTCGTCAGCGTGCTTGACGAAGATGGTGTGGCCAGCGCAGGTGCGCTCTCCACTCTTCTCGGCTGCCGAGTAGTCGTACTTTCGCGTTCTGCGAAGTTTCGGCGGTGGTGTAAAATATTACAGCCTGTTCTTCGATTCTTCTTCGGAGTCTCTGGACGTCCGCTATCTGGTGGAGTTCCTCAGTTGGGAAGTCCGCCGGCAGATGGAGTGCCCATTTCAGTGCTCTGTTCTGCACTGCCTGGATCCGTTGTAAGTTGGTTGGTGCCGTGTTTCCCCATACGACCGCGGCGTATTCCAGCACTGGTCGTATGAGGGATTTGTAGAGGATCACCCCTAGGTGGTCTGGTAATGAAGAGCGTGGGTTTAGGATGGGGTACAGCATGTTCATGCGCCCCATTGCCTTTTTCCTCGTCTCTTCAATGTGTGGGCGCCACGTTAGACGTTTGTCTAGTGTGACGCCCAGATATTTTGCCGTTGCGCTCCAGGGGACCGGTCTTCCTCGTAATGTTATCTCCTGGAGGTCAGCCGGCACGTTCCGGTGGGCAATGACGATTGCCTGTGATTTGGCGGCGTTGTACGCCAGCCGCCACTTTGCCGCCCAGTCTTCCAAGTTGTTGGCTGCGGATTGCAGTCGCCTTTGAAGGAGTTGCGGCTGCATGCTGCGGCAGTACACTGCCGTATCGTCCGCGTACAGAGCGAGTTGCACCCGATCTGTGCGTGGTAGGTCGGCAGTGTACAGCGAGTATAGCACTGGACCCAGGACCGAACCTTGCGGGACTCCGGCGAGTATTCGGCGTTCTGTGGAGATTCCACAGTCTGCCCGTACGTGAAACGTGCGACCCGCGAGGTAACTCTGCAGGAGTTTCACGTGTGGCCCAGGAATCCCCAATGTAAATAGTTTATAAAGGAGACCATTGTGCCACACTGAATCAAATGCACGAGACACGTCGAGCAGAAGCGCGCCGAAGTACTCGCGTCGGTCCAGGGCACAGAAGGCTTCCTCTGTCAGCCGCAGTAGTTGCTGTGTGGTGGAGTGTCCCTTCCGGAATCCAAACTGCTCGTCGGGCAGGATGCCCTCCGCGTCGATGTGATTTCCAAGACGCCGCAGGTACAACCTCTCGAAGACCTTCGAGAGTGCTGGCAGCAGGCTGATCGGGCGGTAGTTGTTTGCCCGCCTGTGATCCTTCCCTGGCTTGGGAAGGGCCACGATCTCGGCGTGCTTCCAGCACTCTGGAAATACGCCAGTGCGGATGATGGAATTGAAGATCCCCGTGAGGTGCCCGATTGCGATGGGCGGCAGTTGCTTGAGCAGCTGATTTGTGACGTGGTCGGGGCCTCCTGCCTTCCTGCCGTTGAGATTGCGCAGCTGGATCTCGACTTCCGCTTCCTCGATCGGCTCGATGACGGTGTCGTTGTCTTCGGCCGCCAAGAAGACCGGAAGTCGTTCCTCCACCAGTGCCATGTGTGCCTGGTCTACGGGGTCTTCCACAGGGGTGAAGTTTTCAGCGAACGCGTCCGCGAGGGCGTTGGCCTTTGCGTCCGGTTCGCTGACGAAGACGTTCCCGACTTGCAGTGGCGGTATTTTGGCGGTGCGGCGGATGAATCCCTTCACCGCGTGCCAGGCTGTTCCGTCCTCTGTCTTCAGGGAGGCGACTTTCTGCGACCACTCCTCGATTCTGTGGGCGTCGGCGGCTGCTTTAATCTCCCGCTGCATCCTGTTCAGTTGCCGCTTTGTTGCGGGATTCCGTGTTAGCTGCCATTCGCGGCGAAGTCTGTTCTTCTCCGTGATGGCAGCTTTGAGATGTAGCGGGAATTCACGGGCGGTCTGCGCCCAGCGCGCCCGCCGCCCCCCTATATAGACTCTGGCCCGCCCTCCCCCCACCACGCGCAACCGAGGGCATATAAGCGCAGCACGGAGGCGCGCGGGCCCGTTGTCAAGGCAGCACCGGACGCCGCGCCGCACCTAACCTCCACGCACGCCGCTCCGCTACCGCTACCGCCATGGCCCGCACAAAGCAAACGGCCCGCAAGTCCACCGGCGGAAAGGCGCCGCGCAAACAGCTCGCCACCAAGGCGGCGAGGAAGAGCGCGCCCGCCACCGGAGGCGTCAAGAAGCCCCACCGCTACAGGCCGGGCACCGTCGCCCTGCGAGAAATCAGGCGCTACCAGAAGAGCACAGAGCTGCTCATCCGCAAGCTGCCATTCCAGCGCCTAGTGCGCGAGATCGCCCAGGACTTCAAGACCGACCTGCGCTTCCAGAGCTCCGCAGTCATGGCCCTGCAGGAGGCCAGCGAGGCCTACCTCGTCGGCCTCTTCGAAGACACCAACCTGTGCGCAATCCACGCCAAGCGCGTCACCATCATGCCCAAGGACATCCAGCTCGCGCGCCGCATCCGCGGCGAGCGCGCCTAAACCGCGCCGCGGCACCGCACCGCACAAACAAAAACGGCCCTTTTCAGGGCCACTAACATCTCTCCGTCGCGAGCAACCTTTGTCGGTCGCCTGCCTCTCGCCCCGCAACCCAAAAACAAAAACCACCACTTCCCGTCCGTCCGCCACACCCGCTCACTCTGCCTGCCTGCTAGCAGCGCGCAACAATCACACATCATCCCTCCCCGGCGCACAATACCCAACGGCCGACGTCACACCGCACGGGTGGCTGGCCGGCCGCCGCTTTCGTTTCGAAAACAAAAACAAAAACACCCGCACTCCACTCCGACGGCCAACGGCCAGGCAGGCGCGCTCGCTCGCTCTACACGCCACCGAAATCCCCCGCCGACTCCTTCCCACATCTCAACGTGCCCCCCGTTGCAAAACATAACACACACAAAGGAACAAAACAAAGACCAGACACGACTCGACAAGACGACAGACATCCGAGAAGAACGAACGCAGGCAAGCCAACCAACGTATTCAAACAAAACAACAACGTGACAGAAAACCAACCGTCGGCCGCCGCCACAAACACGGCGACAATCAACCACGACAACAACAACAACACCGCTTACCGCTACCGCCGCCCACACCCGCCACCGACCCCCGCAATCCAACCACCGCGGCACGCAAACAGCATCCCCACGGGCATACAGACAGACCCCCACACCAAACGCAACACGACAATCAAAACCTTCCCCGACGTGCTTTGATGGCCCTGAGAAGGGCCGTTTTGGGCCGCGCGTCTCTTGCGCGCCACTAGACGACGACGGGGGGTGGGGACGACGGAGCCAAGCGCCAAACCCTTCCTTTCCCATCTCTTTCTCCTCTACTCTACTTCTTCTTCTTGGGCGAAGCCTTCGCCTTAGACGGCGTCGTCGCCTTCTTCGGGCGCGGCGCCTTCGGCTTCTTCGTCGGAACCTTGGCGGCCTTCTTCGCCTTCGACGGCGACTTGGCCTTGGCCGGCTTGGCCGCAGCCGCCTTCTTCGCACCCGCGGGAGCGGCCGACGCCGCAGACGCCTTCTTGGCGGCGCCCGCCTTCCGACCGGTCGCCGCCTTCACGCCACCAGCCTTCTTTGCGCCGGCCGCACGGGCGCCCTTCTTCTCCTTGCTGGCCGGAGCGGCGCGCTTCTTCTTGGCACCGCCAGCACGAGCCTTGCCGCCCTCGGCCGCCCCCCCCGCCGCCGCCGGCGCCGGCAAGCTTGAACGAGCCGGACGCGCCCTTCCCCTTCGTCTGCACCAGCTCGCCCGCCACGACGGCCGACTTGAGGTACTTCTTGATAAACGGCGCCAGCTTCTCCGCGTCCAGCTTGTAGTGCGCGGCTATGTACTTCTTGATCGCCTGCAGCGACGACCCGCCGCGCTCCTTCAGACTCTTGATGGCGGCCGTCACCATCTCAGAGGTGCGCGGGTGCGCAGGCTTGGCGCGCGGCTTCTTCGCAGACGACGCAGACTTGGCCTTCTTCGTAGTGCCGGTGGCGGCGGGTGCCGCAGCAGTCTCGTTCGTAGCCGCCTGATCTGCCATTTCGACGACGCGCGTAACACACAGCGAGAGCGAGCGGGACGGCAGGCACGCAAGCACAGCACAGCAGCAGAGCAGAGAATCACAAGGCCCAGCCAGTGTCGCGGGCGGGCGCGGACGGCCGAGAGAGCGGCCGCCACTCTGCGCGCCGCCGCGCCGCGCCTCCCGCGCTTGCTACCGCCCAACGTCCGACAGCCTGTGCGGAGCAGCCCCAAACCTGCGCCACAACCGCCCGCGCCTTTCAAACCACCGAGGATGGGGCTACACACAGCCACACCACAGTCGCCAACCAGTCGCCACGGCAGCGCCGCAAACCACGGCCAAACTGCAGCTACCGCGCGCTACAGCCTGGGTCGGCCCGCCGAGAATCGCCGCCCCCGCCCAAATGCCGCCCCCACAGCCCCAGCCGACGACCCGCCACAATGGCCAAACCTTCGGCAAAACTCCCACACCGTCGCCGCGGCAGCCCGGCCAGCGCGGCCGGCGCCACAGCCACACAAGCCGAGGCGTGCGGCGATGACGGCCGTGCAAACGCGCCTCCGCCGCCCCATCGCCTTCCGTCGCCCTCCCGCCGTTTCCCGATCGGCCCGCAGCCGTCGGGCCACATCGCGCGCCGTCCTCCTCCTCTCGCCGGCCAACATTCACAGCCGTTTCTCACCAATTGCCCGCCGCAAACGGACGCCGCCTGCGCAACAGGCGCCGCCGCCCCTCGCCGCTTCCGACCCAACCCCTCGACCGAGGCAAACCGCAATCCGAATCTACAGACCAACCCAATCTGCCGTCAAGCACACACGACAGCCGACCTTACACGTTACGCGTTACACATTACGTTTACACGTCTACGTTAGGTTAGGTTAGGTGGACGTGGGTTAGGTTAAGGGGACTTGGGTTAGGTTAAGCGTCAAACTTAGGTTAAGCATTCAAACACGTCAGGCGTCAGAGGTTAGGTTAGGTTAGGTTACACGTTAGGTTAAGGGGTCAGTGCTAGGTTAAGAAGCGTCAAACGTAGGTTAAAAAAGCGTTCAAACGTGAGGCGTGAGCCGGACAGCTTACCTTACGTAGACGTTAGGGGCTCACAGGCTGAGCTCACCTCGCCACACCACAGGTTAGGTTCGGTTCGGTTCGCTCGGCTCAGCGTAAAGCGCCGAGGTCAGGGTTACGTTCGTTCACCTTCGGGCGCCACACTTTCGGTTGAAAGGTCGCGACGGGACGACGTCGGCACGCACGCCGCAAACGAACAAAAACGTACAGACGACGTCGGAAACCGCCGACAGACGGGGGAGCAGCACGACCACGACCAGACACCGAGCGCGAACGAGACACACGCGAACCACCCCCACCGGCCAAAGGGCACCACACAACAACCCAGAGCACCACGTGTCGACACCAGAGCAACCCGCCGCTCACGCGACATGGCTGGCACCGAAGGGCAACCGCCCGCAACTGCGCTTTCCGCGCCGGCCCGGATGCACGTCGTGCTACAACAACACCACTACCGTACACAGCCGCTGTTCACAACATCACTATCAATGGCGCGCCCGCGGCTCGCCGCCGTCGCAGTCGCAGCCCCAACGCCAGCACTTTTGCACCACCATTCACACGCACCGCAACACAGCTCGCCGACACAGCCGAACAAAACAAACACCACACAACAACAGCAACAACAACGCCGCCGCCTCTACTTGTGCCGGCGACCCACCCCGCCGATGGCGCACCTTTCGCCAGCCGGCAATCGACACACACGCACCCACCCACCGGGGCCCAGTGCAAAAAAAAAAAAAAAAAAAAAAAAAAAAAAAAAAAAAAAAACACAAAAACAAAAAAACCAAACAACACAAACGACACGGGAAGCGCACACCGCCACTTCGCGCGCACGCCACCAACCAGTCGTCGTCTCAAAATAACAAACACAAACAAAATAAACTAACAACTAGGGCAACACAAAACAAAAACGCCTCGCACGAACCGAACCGCCCACAAAAAGGACAAGCACACGCACAGCCTCTGCTGACGACCACGACGCAGCGGCACGCTGCTCCTGTCCCGCGCCCCGCGCCCCGCGCCCCACTCGATTCACAACTCACGCGACACCGTCAACGACGGGCTCGCTTCCCGCAACCTACCACCTTTCCGCCACGACGCACAGCCCCAGCCCCACCCGACGACTGCACTTTCACCACCGCCTCCCCCTTCCCCCCCAAAACACACACACACACACACACACACACACACACACACACACAGCCAGCCAAAAACGCACTCGCGACCCACACATGCACGTGCATCGGCACACGCCAACCAGTCAACGTCGACAACCACACGCAAGGCTCGAAACGAAAACGAAACCGGCGTCCTTCCACGTTGCCATCAAGCTACGCGACACAAGACACAAGGAACCAACACAACAGCCGGCCCCACTAATTCCCACTCTCACGCCGCAAAAAGCACACCGACACCGCCAAACACGCACGCACATTCCCCTTCGCACTGACACCACCGACCGGCTCGCTACCACACACCTCTCGGCAGCCGTTTTCACGCCAATTCGCCACACCGCCCACACAGTCGACAAGCGCCCGCCCTGTACGGCACACGCAACGACGCAGCGCAGCAAAGGGCGCCCGCAACACATACCTCTCCGCCGCCCGACGCGCCAACCGCCACGCCACACCACACCGCACCGCCAGCCACTCGCAAATTGTGCACTGCCACCAGCCACACGTCCAACACGCCGCGCCGCCTCCGGCCACCCGCCAGGGGGCGCTCACGTCCGCGACAACAGCGCGGCCCGCCGGGCCGGGCCGAACCGAACCGAGCCGCCGCTGCTCTGCACTCGGCACGGCCACACCCTGCTGCAGACCGGGCTCGTCCCTCTGTACGCGTCTGCCTGCGCATCAACACAACACGACCTTTTGTTTTTTTTTTTTCTCTCTCTACCGCCATCCCTTCTTCTCGCGTTTTACTCGTTGTTGCAGCAGCGGCGCACACCTACACATCCACAGCCCCAGCCGAGCCGGCCTCACCTCAGGGCCCGCCGCCAGCGTCTCCTCCTCGGGCACAGGTGCGGTGCTGTGGCCGCCCATCCAACCGCATTGCTGGCCGTCCAGCCACCAGGCGTTCCCACTGCCGCGAGCCACGCCGCGCACCGACCCTGCTGCAGAAAACGAAGCATAGCCAGAGACCGACCGATACACAAAGCAAGCCGTCGCCTCGCCTCTTGTCCTTCCTGCCTTCCTTCCGCCCCCGCCCTTCTCACACCACCGCCTCTCCACTTTCGCCCCCCCCTCCTTTTTTTTTTTTTTTTTTGTTTTCTTCTTTCTTTCTTTCTTTCTTTGGCCCTCTCTCCTTCCCGCCATGGCGGTTACGGCACCGCGCTGCAGCGGCAGATTTTTTTGCGCCCACACGCCTACTCCTACCACCATTAACCTTGCCCTGCCCTGCCCTGCCCTGCCCTGCCCTGCCCATCAACGTCGCAGTCGAACCGACGCTTGCCAACACAGTGCCCACGTTCCTTTCTCTTTTCGGCCTACGCCCATTACGCGCCGCCGCCACAGCACCTTCCCTTCCCACAACACACCGACGTCATCACACGCACCCAAAACAGGGGCCACGACCGTGTTCCTCGCCCACTCCCATCCCGCACGGTACGCACATTCCCAACTACTACCGCGCACCCTCCCTTTCCAATCTGTGTGTCTCTGTGTCTGTGTCCTGTCCGCGCGTGACGCCTCTCAACATCCGCCGTCCCCCGTCCCGTTTTCGCCCCCATGCCGTCGTCGCGCCGCCTCCTCCCCGTCCACCGCCGCCCCTGTCCGCCCCGCACCACACCATACACCGCTGCTTGTCCCGGCCGTTGCCACCAAAGGCGCCGACCGCAAACGCGCCACGCCGCAGCCCCCGTGCGTCTCGCGCTCGCTTGCATCTCCGTGCCGACGCTGCCTCTCTTCCCGCTCGCACTCGACCTCGACAACACAGTCTTTGGCTCCGCCACTGCGTGTTCCGGTGGTACGCACGCTGCAACACGTATGTATTCATTACCAGAGCGATGGCGAGGCATGACAGCATCTCTGTCTGACCAGAGAGTTCTTTATCGCTGCTAGTCGGCGCTTGGACCGCGCCAGACGACAGTAGTGGCACGCACCGGGTCGCCAGGAACAGTTGTTATATATATATTGTAGCGCGAGTCGGGAGAGGTAGTAGTCGGTCGACAGTAGTAGCGGGTGGACGGTTGTACTGAGCGGGCGTCGGCGGCGTGCTCTGCTCGTCTCGCGACTCTGGTCACGGTTCGGGACGATGTATAGTCTATTGTGTTATAATCAAAAGGTGGTGTGACGCTGCATTGCGCAAATCTGATAACGTATGTTCATTGTACTTATTTTGTTCAACAACAAAAGCCCCACTATTACTTTTTTTCTAAAGTAACTTTTGTCTCTTAACGAAAAACATTCACTTTTTAAAGACTACTTCCTATGGCATTTCCCTCCAAGGAGTGCAATTAATTACCAGCCAGCACTCATTCATTGCACACAGCTGTGTAAGGGGTATCTACAATTGAGGAGCGGATATAAATGCAATTTTTTTGTTTTTTTTTGTTTTTTTTTGTTTTTTTTTTTTTTTGTGTGTGTGTGTGTGTGTTGTAACCTCCCAGCAAAATTTAAAATAATGGACAATGTTATTTACGGATGCTAATGGACATTGCGCTAATTGTAACCTCGCCCACAATGAGAGGTATTGAAAATGGCAACAAAAATGTGAAATTCGCAATCTGACTCAAATATAAAGTCTTCACACAACATTTAAAAAAGTCCGTTCAGTGACAAGAAACTTCAATTAAACCGAAATATCGGTCTTTGGCCCTGTGCAAAACAATCAGAATTAAAGTCTTACCTCCGAATAAATGGATGTCACATTTCTGCTCTGGTTGTTGCGCAGCGCTTGGAGGAACTGCATTGCAAATAATAATATTCTCTTTTTTTGTGATTTTAGTGACATTTTTCTTCAAAGAAGTGGAATGAAATGTGAAGTGCAACGAACTCTTTAGTTCAATAAACAATTAAATGTTTGAAAAATGCTTTTGAAATAAAAATTATTATTGGGGAACTTGTTGGAGAATAATTACAATAAATACAATTTTTCATTATCTAATGATTATATTAATTAACAGTATACCTTATTCACCATCTTGACCAGTGTTGCCGACCGCCTACATCACACAACCGCGCTCGGCTGCTACTACTGACCGACCGCTCTGCATGACGACTATTAGCGTACTGCACGCGACGACTACTGACAGAGTACAGCCCTCAACTACACATAGCTACGGACTCGCAACGACTACTGACTGACTGAGAACCGCTCGCAACACTCGCGCAGTCCAGCGCAAACTCTCTGGTCACAGATGCTACAATGTCTCGCCATCGCTACTATGTTACATACGTGTTTCAGTGTCTTTTTCATTGGGGTAACGATCTTTGGCTCTTTTTATTCTGAATACAGGGCCAAAGGTCAACGCTGCTGCCCTTATACAATTTATCAGGTTTCATTATGTCTGTTGCAATGTTACATACGGTTCACTCTTTCATTAATATTATCGTTGGGTTTGTTTTGTAGGGACGTTAACATTCTGGCACATTTTTATTATCATCGGACTCTCTGCTATTTGTGCAGGGAGGTTATACCTGGGTCCATTTCCATTTTAATATTGATAGACTTTTTGTTTTCTCGTTGTTTTTCCTTCTTTTTTTTTTGTTTTGTTTTTCCCGCTCTCACCACCACCGCCGCATCACGCCTTCCGTTTTCTTGGTTTCTTTTCTGTTCTTCAACTGCTTCAACATCACCGCGCCCCATTTCCACACCACAGCCATCAGCCTCCAAGACGGGCGGGCGCAGTGTGCCATTTCCGGCGCACAAGCACACCCGTACGGTACTCTCCTCGCCCCCACGCCACCAACAACACAGCGACCACGCGGCTTTCAGGCATGGCACGGCACCGGCGAAATGCGCCGCCCCCGCCCCTCCGCGCATCCGTCCGTCTCGCCACGTTCACTGACAGCCGCGTCTGCGGCTACACCACGACAACCACAACACAACACCGCTCCCCTCCCTGGCAACTCACATTGTTTTTCTCCTCCTCTTTTGCACAAACCACAACGCCGAGCACAGGCGCAAGCCACCCACACCGCGCCCCTCCCCGTCCCGTCTTTGGCCGCCGCTCCTCGTTTGCCCCCTCCCATCTCCCGAAATGCCATGCCAGCAGCGTTACGCATGCCCCTCCCCTGTCCACACAACACTACCGCCTAACGAACAGCCTTCCGGGCCACATGCAGGGCACGCCCACCTCCAAACACTGCCAATTCACGGACGCACGCACACACACACTCACTTTCTCGACACCTTTCTGTACGGAGGGTGCGTCATCTCGACCGTGACAGAGTGACGGCAACTATCGACGATCCATTTCCCCCCAATGGTAAAACATGTCCACTAACACCTACATACATCATTCACGTACACAGACAATAGCATACACACAATGGGAGGGCACACGAACATGGACGGCACGGCACTGTCATACACTCTTCCTCAGAACCATATCAACAAACGTTACGTACATCCGGGAAAGCGAAAGCGAAAGCAAAAGCAAAGGCAAAGCCCAATGCAGCCGTCAAAGGTAACGTTCACCACGGCAGACACTTGCAGCCGCGCCGCCGTTAAACGCATTTCAGTGCGGCTCCAATACGCCTCCGACACGGGAACGTTCCGTTGCTCTACGAATGCGTTTCTCCCCTTTTTCCCTTCCTCTCTCTTTTGCCCCCCCTCCTTGCACTCTTGCCTCATTCCTCACGTTCTGCCCAGACATTCGACCGATCAAAGTCAACCTTTCGTTACCGTTCTCAGCGCGACGGTGTACAACAGTATGACGGGTGTGCCCAAGACTTCGGTTCAGTTGCGTGACGCCCGTCTATCGCGCCGATCGACAGTTACTCAGGGGGCGACGGATCGGACCACGTCACCGACACACAAAACACTTTCAAACAAACAAATACGCACCGGATGGACACAGACAAACACGTGTACAGACATTCGCCAAACAAACGACCGCCGCCGCCGCCGCCGCCGCCGCCGTCGTCGTCTAGCGTCGCGCTTACTGTACTGCACTGGACACGCGTGCATCTTGAATGACGACATCGGTGTGCGTGCGTCGTACGCAATCAGTCAGACACGGCTATCAAACATCAGAGTCGAATGGTACATCATCGTGCGTGTTCGCCGTACACGTACAGTACAATACAACAACAATGCGTCTTAATGGCACGTTCATTTCAACGTCACTCACACACCTCCACGCTGCAGTTACGTCGCACCATTGTCAAACTCGGCGTACAGCAAAGGGAATAGTGGGCGGCAAAAAAAAAAAAAAACAACCAAACAAAAACATTTCACATTTCACCCTCGCCATGTATGATGTGCAAAAAAACAAACCCGCAAACGGCCGTCGTTACGGTGACACAAAAGTCGCCGATCGCACAGTCCCCCCTCGCAGACGGGTAACACACACACACACACCAACAACACCAATGGGTCAAAAACCACGCCAACGAGGCGTGCCACCATTCCACGCCACGGCGACCAACCTCGTGGCCGTACCCCGCGCAACACGCTTTGACGCGCCCCCCCACCCACAATCAAAATGCACACATACATCACAGCCGTCCACACAAACAACAACAACAATTCCGCCCTTCCCGCAAAAGGCAAGTTGGTGGCCCTGAAAAGGGCCGTTTTGCCGCTCTCGCAACGGAGGAGCCTTCTCCATCCTTCCTTCCATTCCAGAGCCACCTCCTTACTTGGAGCTCGTGTACTTGGTCACCGCCTTCGTGCCCTCGCTCACGGCGTGCTTGGCCAGCTCGCCAGGCAGCAACAGCCGCACAGCGGTCTGGATCTCGCGGGACGTGATGGTCGAGCGCTTGTTGTAGTGCGCCAGCCGAGAAGCCTCGGCCGCAATGCGCTCGAAAATGTCGTTCACGAAGCTGTTCATGATGCTCATCGCCTTCGACGAGATGCCCGTGTCAGGGTGCACCTGCTTCAGCACCTTGTAGATGTAGATGGCATAGCTCTCCTTCCTCTTGCGCTTCTTCTTCTTGTCGCCCTTCGAAATGTTCTTCTGCGCCTTGCCAGCCTTCTTGGCGGCCTTCCCGCTAGTCTTGGGCGGCATCTCGAACCAACGTACGGCAGCAGCAACACCAGTACCAAGCGCTCCGCTCTAGTCAGCGTCTCCCCACACAGTGGCACCCGCCGCCAGCCGCCGCCGCACCTTTACCAGCTCGCCCTGTTGCGGCCGCCGACCAATGGGGCGCGCGCGCAACCGGCCGCCGCACCCGAGCCCATAAAGCACCCCCACCCCGGCTGCGCCGGCACGCACTCCGCTGCTCGACTCGCTGCCGCTCGCACCGGTCGTTTTCGTTTCCGTTTCGTGTGCACCGTCGCTAGCCCATCGCCATGTCCGGACGCGGAAAGGGAGGCAAAGTCAAGGGCAAGTCAAAGTCCCGCTCAAGCAGGGCTGGGCTCCAGTTCCCGGTCGGCAGAATCCACCGCCTCCTGCGCAAGGGAAACTACGCAGAGCGCGTCGGCGCCGGGGCGCCCGTCTACCTCGCCGCCGTCATGGAGTACCTCGCGGCTGAGGTGCTCGAGCTGGCCGGAAACGCGGCCCGCGACAACAAGAAGACGCGCATCATCCCGCGCCACCTGCAGCTTGCCATCCGCAACGACGAGGAGCTCAACAAGCTCCTGTCGGGCGTCACCATCGCACAGGGTGGTGTCCTGCCCAACATCCAGGCCGTCCTGCTGCCAAAGAAGACCGAGAAGAAGGCCTAAAGGAGGCCAGGCAATCGCAGCCGCCGCGTGCTCCCCTGCACGCAACGCGCTTTGCCGGCTCGGCCCACAACAATCGGCCCTTTTCAGGGCCACCACACAAACCTACGTCCAAAGCAAAATTTCAGTCGTCCTCGCCGCACCTTGTTTTGTTTTTTAACTTTGCACTTTCACAGCACAGCCGCCGCCGGCGCACGTCCGCCATCTTGTCGTCCACACAGCCCGTGTGGCCCAACACACACACACACACACATTTTGCACGGTCGCAGTCGCCTTCCAAACGACAACGGCAGCAATAATGACCATTGTTAAAGGGAGGCGTGTCGACACACCGCCCTCCACTCCCGCGCGCAACGGCCGTCGACACGAACGAAACAGCTGATCCGGCCGCCTTGCCTCGGAAACCCCAACGCCGCCGCAAACACACAGAGCCAAACCACGCAAGCAAATAATCACCGCCTCTCGCACAACAACACACAGCCCGCCATCTCCGTCGCGATCGATACAAAGACACACAAACGAAGCAGCTCCACACACAGCCAGCCACATGACACGTTTCCTTTCCTTCTCCCCTCCCAGTCACATCACGTCGCTCACAAACGGAAAGAAAGAAAGAGAGAGAGAAACAAACAAACAACACAGCGCACACACGCAGCAACAACACAGACTCTTTCGCACTTTTCAACTTCCGAACAGTGTGGTGGCCCTGAAAAGGGCCGTTTTCTAGTCTCTCCCACCCACAAGCACGGCCGCGGGAAGGCCAGCGCCCGCTGCGACGCAGCCTAACCGCCGAAACCGTACAGGGTGCGCCCCTGCCTCTTCAGGGCGTACACCACGTCCATGGCCGTCACAGTCTTGCGCTTGGCGTGCTCAGTGTACGTCACCGCGTCGCGGATCACGTTCTCCAGGAACACCTTCAGCACCCCGCGGGTCTCCTCGTAGATCAGACCAGAGATGCGCTTCACGCCGCCCCTGCGAGCCAGGCGGCGGATGGCGGGCTTCGTGATGCCCTGGATGTTGTCGCGCAACACCTTGCGGTGCCGCTTGGCGCCACCCTTGCCGAGCCCCTTTCCTCCCTTGCCGCGGCCTGTCATCCTTCCTTCCTCGGGCAAAGCAAAACGTGCACAAACAGCAGCTGCAGCGGCTGGAGAGTCGGCTACGGTCTGCGCCCAGCGCGCCCGCCGCCCCCCTATATAGACTCTGGCCCGCCCTCCCCCCACCACGCGCAACCGAGGGCATATAAGCGCAGCACGGAGGCGCGCGGGCCCGTTGCAGGAGCTGGCGAGGCGAGCGCATCGCTGCTGTTGCGCGCTTCGCTTACTCGGCCGCTGAGAGCTCGTGAAGACGTTTTCTGTGCTGTGGGCGCTGCGGAGAGCAAATTGTCGTGCGTTGTTTTGACAACGCGTGCAAATTGTCGTGTTCCGCGCCTCGCAGCATGGGAAAGAAGGGTGCGCAGAGGAAACCTGCCGCTACGAAGGGTCCTTCGGTTGTGCGACTCTCTGAGTCTGCCGACCGTGCAAGGAACTCCTGTGAAGACGAGTCGCGGCCTGTCCCCCCTTTGTACGTCAAGTGCAAAGGCGGGTGGACAGCGCTGTTCGACACCATGACGAATTGCGCTCGGAACGAGGTGGTCTACGAGTCTGTCGATACAGACTCGCTGATCTGCGTTCGAGCCGCAAACGTGGCCGACCACAGGGCGATCAAGGTCGCAGTGGCCGACCACATCGTCGACGCGCCGCCGGCGCGGGAGAAGGCACCTTCCGTAGGAAGGATGAAGACGACTAAGGCACTCCTCAGGGGGTTGCCTTGGTGCTGTGACGAGGCAGCGGTCCGGGAAGGGCTGCTGCGAGCCGGGTTTGGTAATGCAGCCGCAAGGTTGCACAACCGGACCAACAGGAAGAGGGCGCCGCTCTATGCCGTGACCGTGCAAACGGTCGACGGCGGGAGCGACATCTTCGACTTGCGGAAGTTGCTGGGCTTCCCGGTTACGACGGAGGCTCTCCCGACCGCCATGGATCCTCAGCCCCAGTGCTTCAGGTGCCAGGGCGAGGGCCATGTTGCGAAGTACTGCCGCAACGCGGCGCGGTGCGTCAAGTGCTCAGGTGAGCACGACAGCCGCGCCTGCGACCGCGGCAGCAACGCTCTGCCGACTTGTGTCCGGTGTGGCGGCCCGCACGTCGCCAGCTGGCGCGGTTGCGCGGCTTTCTCTAGCCGCAGCCGTGCCGGGGGCGGCGAAGCGGCCGCGGCCGCACCGACGCAGCAGCAGAAGAGAAGACGACGTCGGAAACGGCGTAGGGCGGAGAACAGCCCGGTGCAGCTGAGGGACGGCGCAGCAGCAGATCCACCTGCCAGGGGCGGGGACGGCCGCTCGGAAACGGGCCGCCAGGACGCAGCTCGCCCTCCCGCGAAGAGATGTGACCTCGAGCTCGGCATCGCCGTGAAGGAGGCCACAGCAGCCCTCAAAGCCGTAATGGCGGTGGAGAGGGCTGCCTTCGCAGCCGCCGTGGCTGCAGAGAAGGAAGAGGCCTTGAGGCAACTGCGTGCAGTCTTCGCCCAAGGCCTCAGTGCAGTCGTACCTGCGAACACTCCTGCGACCTCGCAGAAGGACGTTCGCGCGCCTGTCCCAGCGGTTGCCCCAGCAGCACCGCAGGTGAAAGGTGCAAAGAAGAAAACCGCCAGGGCAGTCTTCATCGCGCAAGCGTCGCCGCGCTGCCGCGCCGAACTTTTGTGTTACAGGGAGTAAGCCACTGCGGCCGGCCCAGGAGACAACGAGGGAGCCCAGCCGCGGCACCGGACTGACCCAGCGAACGACCACGCAGTACATAGGTAACGTTGCACGATACCTCACGCTAACCCCCCTCACCTTGCATGCTCTGTCGCAGCTAGCAAACCGCTACTGCTCTTACTTCCCGTCCTACTGTCGCAGAGGTTTTTTTCCCTTGGCGCTGGCCTTGGCACTTTTTTTCCTCTGCTCTTACAACCGCTACCCTTCGATCGCTTTCGACCACTACTATCTCCTGATGGACCATGTTAATGAGTAGCCTTACCCAGACGCATGGATAACATCACAGCCTGCATCCTGTGACGCCTTGATTCAAAACTAACATGCATACGGAGGTGACAGTAGAACTTTTGTGTTGGTCACCACGTTGGTGCGAGCGTGGAGGGGCCCCATCCTTAAAAAAAAGCGCGGGCCCGTTGTCAAGGCAGCACCGGACGCCGCGCCGCACCTAACCTCCACGCACGCCGCTCCGCTACCGCTACCGCCATGGCCCGCACAAAGCAAACGGCCCGCAAGTCCACCGGCGGAAAGGCGCCGCGCAAACAGCTCGCCACCAAGGCGGCGAGGAAGAGCGCGCCCGCCACCGGAGGCGTCAAGAAGCCCCACCGCTACAGGCCGGGCACCGTCGCCCTGCGAGAAATCAGGCGCTACCAGAAGAGCACAGAGCTGCTCATCCGCAAGCTGCCATTCCAGCGCCTAGTGCGCGAGATCGCCCAGGACTTCAAGACCGACCTGCGCTTCCAGAGCTCCGCAGTCATGGCCCTGCAGGAGGCCAGCGAGGCCTACCTCGTCGGCCTCTTCGAAGACACCAACCTGTGCGCAATCCACGCCAAGCGCGTCACCATCATGCCCAAGGACATCCAGCTCGCGCGCCGCATCCGCGGCGAGCGCGCCTAAACCGCGCCGCGGCACCGCACCGCACAAACAAAAACGGCCCTTTTCAGGGCCACTAACATCTCTCCGTCGCGAGCAACCTTTGTCGGTCGCCTGCCTCTCGCCCCGCAACCCAAAAACAAAAACCACCACTTCCCGTCCGTCCGCCACACCCGCTCACTCTGCCTGCCTGCTAGCAGCGCGCAACAATCACACATCATCCCTCCCCGGCGCACAATACCCAACGGCCGACGTCACACCGCACGGGTGGCTGGCCGGCCGCCGCTTTCGTTTCGAAAACAAAAACAAAAACACCCGCACTCCACTCCGACGGCCAACGGCCAGGCAGGCGCGCTCGCTCGCTCTACACGCCACCGAAATCCCCCGCCGACTCCTTCCCACATCTCAACGTGCCCCCCGTTGCAAAACATAACACACACAAAGGAACAAAACAAAGACCAGACACGACTCGACAAGACGACAGACATCCGAGAAGAACGAACGCAGGCAAGCCAACCAACGTATTCAAACAAAACAACAACGTGACAGAAAACCAACCGTCGGCCGCCGCCACAAACACGGCGACAATCAACCACGACAACAACAACAACACCGCTTACCGCTACCGCCGCCCACACCCGCCACCGACCCCCGCAATCCAACCACCGCGGCACGCAAACAGCATCCCCACGGGCATACAGACAGACCCCCACACCAAACGCAACACGACAATCAAAACCTTCCCCGACGTGCTTTGATGGCCCTGAGAAGGGCCGTTTTGGGCCGCGCGTCTCTTGCGCGCCACTAGACGACGACGGGGGGTGGGGACGACGGAGCCAAGCGCCAAACCCTTCCTTTCCCATCTCTTTCTCCTCTACTCTACTTCTTCTTCTTGGGCGAAGCCTTCGCCTTAGACGGCGTCGTCGCCTTCTTCGGGCGCGGCGCCTTCGGCTTCTTCGTCGGAACCTTGGCGGCCTTCTTCGCCTTCGACGGCGACTTGGCCTTGGCCGGCTTGGCCGCAGCCGCCTTCTTCGCACCCGCGGGAGCGGCCGACGCCGCAGACGCCTTCTTGGCGGCGCCCGCCTTCCGACCGGTCGCCGCCTTCACGCCACCAGCCTTCTTTGCGCCGGCCGCACGGGCGCCCTTCTTCTCCTTGCTGGCCGGAGCGGCGCGCTTCTTCTTGGCACCGCCAGCACGAGCCTTGCCGCCCTCGGCCGCCCCCCCGCCGCCGCCGGCGCCGGCAAGCTTGAACGAGCCGGACGCGCCCTTCCCCTTCGTCTGCACCAGCTCGCCCGCCACGACGGCCGACTTGAGGTACTTCTTGATAAACGGCGCCAGCTTCTCCGCGTCCAGCTTGTAGTGCGCGGCTATGTACTTCTTGATCGCCTGCAGCGACGACCCGCCGCGCTCCTTCAGACTCTTGATGGCGGCCGTCACCATCTCAGAGGTGCGCGGGTGCGCAGGCTTGGCGCGCGGCTTCTTCGCAGACGACGCAGACTTGGCCTTCTTCGTAGTGCCGGTGGCGGCGGGTGCCGCAGCAGTCTCGTTCGTAGCCGCCTGATCTGCCATTTCGACGACGCGCGTAACACACAGCGAGAGCGAGCGGGACGGCAGGCACGCAAGCACAGCACAGCAGCAGAGCAGAGAATCACAAGGCCCAGCCAGTGTCGCGGGCGGGCGCGGACGGCCGAGAGAGCGGCCGCCACTCTGCGCGCCGCCGCGCCGCGCCTCCCGCGCTTGCTACCGCCCAACGTCCGACAGCCTGTGCGGAGCAGCCCCAAACCTGCGCCACAACCGCCCGCGCCTTTCAAACCACCGAGGATGGGGCTACACACAGCCACACCACAGTCGCCAACCAGTCGCCACGGCAGCGCCGCAAACCACGGCCAAACTGCAGCTACCGCGCGCTACAGCCTGGGTCGGCCCGCCGAGAATCGCCGCCCCCGCCCAAATGCCGCCCCCACAGCCCCAGCCGACGACCCGCCACAATGGCCAAACCTTCGGCAAAACTCCCACACCGTCGCCGCGGCAGCCCGGCCAGCGCGGCCGGCGCCACAGCCACACAAGCCGAGGCGTGCGGCGATGACGGCCGTGCAAACGCGCCTCCGCCGCCCCATCGCCTTCCGTCGCCCTCCCGCCGTTTCCCGATCGGCCCGCAGCCGTCGGGCCACATCGCGCGCCGTCCTCCTCCTCTCGCCGGCCAACATTCACAGCCGTTTCTCACCAATTGCCCGCCGCAAACGGACGCCGCCTGCGCAACAGGCGCCGCCGCCCCTCGCCGCTTCCGACCCAACCCCTCGACCGAGGCAAACCGCAATCCGAATCTACAGACCAACCCAATCTGCCGTCAAGCACACACGACAGCCGACCTTACACGTTACGCGTTACACATTACGTTTACACGTCTACGTTAGGTTAGGTTAGGTGGACGTGGGTTAGGTTAAGGGGACTTGGGTTAGGTTAAGCGTCAAACTTAGGTTAAGCATTCAAACACGTCAGGCGTCAGAGGTTAGGTTAGGTTAGGTTACACGTTAGGTTAAGGGGTCAGTGCTAGGTTAAGAAGCGTCAAACGTAGGTTAAAAAAGCGTTCAAACGTGAGGCGTGAGCCGGACAGCTTACCTTACGTAGACGTTAGGGGCTCACAGGCTGAGCTCACCTCGCCACACCACAGGTTAGGTTCGGTTCGGTTCGCTCGGCTCAGCGTAAAGCGCCGAGGTCAGGGTTACGTTCGTTCACCTTCGGGCGCCACACTTTCGGTTGAAAGGTCGCGACGGGACGACGTCGGCACGCACGCCGCAAACGAACAAAAACGTACAGACGACGTCGGAAACCGCCGACAGACGGGGGAGCAGCACGACCACGACCAGACACCGAGCGCGAACGAGACACACGCGAACCACCCCCACCGGCCAAAGGGCACCACACAACAACCCAGAGCACCACGTGTCGACACCAGAGCAACCCGCCGCTCACGCGACATGGCTGGCACCGAAGGGCAACCGCCCGCAACTGCGCTTTCCGCGCCGGCCCGGATGCACGTCGTGCTACAACAACACCACTACCGTACACAGCCGCTGTTCACAACATCACTATCAATGGCGCGCCCGCGGCTCGCCGCCGTCGCAGTCGCAGCCCCAACGCCAGCACTTTTGCACCACCATTCACACGCACCGCAACACAGCTCGCCGACACAGCCGAACAAAACAAACACCACACAACAACAGCAACAACAACGCCGCCGCCTCTACTTGTGCCGGCGACCCACCCCGCCGATGGCGCACCTTTCGCCAGCCGGCAATCGACACACACGCACCCACCCACCGGGGCCCAGTGCAAAAAAAAAAAAAAAAAAAAAAAAAAAAAAAAAAAAACACACAAAAACAAAAAAACCAAACAACACAAACGACACGGGAAGCGCACACCGCCACTTCGCGCGCACGCCACCAACCAGTCGTCGTCTCAAAATAACAAACACAAACAAAATAAACTAACAACTAGGGCAACACAAAACAAAAACGCCTCGCACGAACCGAACCGCCCACAAAAAGGACAAGCACACGCACAGCCTCTGCTGACGACCACGACGCAGCGGCACGCTGCTCCTGTCCCGCGCCCCGCGCCCCGCGCCCCACTCGATTCACAACTCACGCGACACCGTCAACGACGGGCTCGCTTCCCGCAACCTACCACCTTTCCGCCACGACGCACAGCCCCAGCCCCACCCGACGACTGCACTTTCACCACCGCCTCCCCCTTCCCCCCCAAAACACACACACACACACACACACACACACACACACACACACAGCCAGCCAAAAACGCACTCGCGACCCACACATGCACGTGCATCGGCACACGCCAACCAGTCAACGTCGACAACCACACGCAAGGCTCGAAACGAAAACGAAACCGGCGTCCTTCCACGTTGCCATCAAGCTACGCGACACAAGACACAAGGAACCAACACAACAGCCGGCCCCACTAATTCCCACTCTCACGCCGCAAAAAGCACACCGACACCGCCAAACACGCACGCACATTCCCCTTCGCACTGACACCACCGACCGGCTCGCTACCACACACCTCTCGGCAGCCGTTTTCACGCCAATTCGCCACACCGCCCACACAGTCGACAAGCGCCCGCCCTGTACGGCACACGCAACGACGCAGCGCAGCAAAGGGCGCCCGCAACACATACCTCTCCGCCGCCCGACGCGCCAACCGCCACGCCACACCACACCGCACCGCCAGCCACTCGCAAATTGTGCACTGCCACCAGCCACACGTCCAACACGCCGCGCCGCCTCCGGCCACCCGCCAGGGGGCGCTCACGTCCGCGACAACAGCGCGGCCCGCCGGGCCGGGCCGAACCGAACCGAGCCGCCGCTGCTCTGCACTCGGCACGGCCACACCCTGCTGCAGACCGGGCTCGTCCCTCTGTACGCGTCTGCCTGCGCATCAACACAACACGACCTTTTGTTTTTTTTTTTTCTCTCTCTACCGCCATCCCTTCTTCTCGCGTTTTACTCGTTGTTGCAGCAGCGGCGCACACCTACACATCCACAGCCCCAGCCGAGCCGGCCTCACCTCAGGGCCCGCCGCCAGCGTCTCCTCCTCGGGCACAGGTGCGGTGCTGTGGCCGCCCATCCAACCGCATTGCTGGCCGTCCAGCCACCAGGCGTTCCCACTGCCGCGAGCCACGCCGCGCACCGACCCTGCTGCAGAAAACGAAGCATAGCCAGAGACCGACCGATACACAAAGCAAGCCGTCGCCTCGCCTCTTGTCCTTCCTGCCTTCCTTCCGCCCCCGCCCTTCTCACACCACCGCCTCTCCACTTTCGCCCCCCCCTCCTTTTTTTTTTTTTTTTTGTTTTCTTCTTTCTTTCTTTCTTTCTTTGGCCCTCTCTCCTTCCCGCCATGGCGGTTACGGCACCGCGCTGCAGCGGCAGATTTTTTTGCGCCCACACGCCTACTCCTACCACCATTAACCTTGCCCTGCCCTGCCCTGCCCTGCCCTGCCCTGCCCATCAACGTCGAGTCGAACCGACGCTTGCCAACACACTGCCCACGTTCCTTTCTCTTTTCGGCCTACGCCCATTACGCGCCGCCGCCACAGCACCTTCCCTTCCCACAACACACCGACGTCATCACACGCACCCAAAACAGGGGCCACGACCGTGTTCCTCGCCCACTCCCATCCCGCACGGTACGCACATTCCCAACTACTACCGCGCACCCTCCCTTTCCAATCTGTGTGTCTCTGTGTCTGTGTCCTGTCCGCGCGTGACGCCTCTCAACATCCGCCGTCCCCCGTCCCGTTTTCGCCCCCATGCCGTCGTCGCGCCGCCTCCTCCCCGTCCACCGCCGCCCCTGTCCGCCCCGCACCACACCATACACCGCTGCTTGTCCCGGCCGTTGCCACCAAAGGCGCCGACCGCAAACGCGCCACGCCGCAGCCCCCGTGCGTCTCGCGCTCGCTTGCATCTCCGTGCCGACGCTGCCTCTCTTCCCGCTCGCACTCGACCTCGACAACACAGTCTTTGGCTCCGCCACTGCGTGTTCCGGTGGTACGCACGCTGCAACACGTATGTATTCATTACCAGAGCGATGGCGAGGCATGACAGCATCTCTGTCTGACCAGAGAGTTCTTTATCGCTGCTAGTCGGCGCTTGGACCGCGCCAGACGACAGTAGTGGCACGCACCGGGTCGCCAGGAACAGTTGTTATATATATATTGTAGCGCGAGTCGGGAGAGGTAGTAGTCGGTCGACAGTAGTAGCGGGTGGACGGTTGTACTGAGCGGGCGTCGGCGGCGTGCTCTGCTCGTCTCGCGACTCTGGTCACGGTTCGGGACGATGTATAGTCTATTGTGTTATAATCAAAAGGTGGTGTGACGCTGCATTGCGCAAATCTGATAACGTATGTTCATTGTACTTATTTTGTTCAACAACAAAAGCCCCACTATTACTTTTTTTCTAAAGTAACTTTTGTCTCTTAACGAAAAACATTCACTTTTTAAAGACTACTTCCTATGGCATTTCCCTCCAAGGAGTGCAATTAATTACCAGCCAGCACTCATTCATTGCACACAGCTGTGTAAGGGGTATCTACAATTGAGGAGCGGATATAAATGCAATTTTTTTGTTTTTTTTTGTTTTTTTTTTTTTTTTTTTTTTTGTGTGTGTGTGTGTGTGTGTTGTAACCTCCCAGCAAAATTTAAAATAATGGACAATGTTATTTACGGATGCTAATGGACATTGCGCTAATTGTAACCTCGCCCACAATGAGAGGTATTGAAAATGGCAACAAAAATGTGAAATTCGCAATCTGACTCAAATATAAAGTCTTCACACAACATTTAAAAAAGTCCGTTCAGTGACAAGAAACTTCAATTAAACCGAAATATCGGTCTTTGGCCCTGTGCAAAACAATCAGAATTAAAGTCTTACCTCCGAATAAATGGATGTCACATTTCTGCTCTGGTTGTTGCGCAGCGCTTGGAGGAACTGCATTGCAAATAATAATATTCTCTTTTTTTGTGATTTTAGTGACATTTTTCTTCAAAGAAGTGGAATGAAATGTGAAGTGCAACGAACTCTTTAGTTCAATAAACAATTAAATGTTTGAAAAATGCTTTTGAAATAAAAATTATTATTGGGGAACTTGTTGGAGAATAATTACAATAAATACAATTTTTCATTATCTAATGATTATATTAATTAACAGTATACCTTATTCACCATCTTGACCAGTGTTGCCGACCGCCTACATCACACAACCGCGCTCGGCTGCTACTACTGACCGACCGCTCTGCATGACGACTATTAGCGTACTGCACGCGACGACTACTGACAGAGTACAGCCCTCAACTACACATAGCTACGGACTCGCAACGACTACTGACTGACTGAGAACCGCTCGCAACACTCGCGCAGTCCAGCGCAAACTCTCTGGTCACAGATGCTACAATGTCTCGCCATCGCTACTATGTTACATACGTGTTTCAGTGTCTTTTTCATTGGGGTAACGATCTTTGGCTCTTTTTATTCTGAATACAGGGCCAAAGGTCAACGCTGCTGCCCTTATACAATTTATCAGGTTTCATTATGTCTGTTGCAATGTTACATACGGTTCACTCTTTCATTAATATTATCGTTGGGTTTGTTTTGTAGGGACGTTAACATTCTGGCACATTTTTATTATCATCGGACTCTCTGCTATTTGTGCAGGGAGGTTATACCTGGGTCCATTTCCATTTTAATATTGATAGACTTTTTGTTTTCTCGTTGTTTTTCCTTCTTTTTTTTTTGTTTTGTTTTTCCCGCTCTCACCACCACCGCCGCATCACGCCTTCCGTTTTCTTGGTTTCTTTTCTGTTCTTCAACTGCTTCAACATCAGCGCGCCCCATTTCCACACCACAGCCATCAGCCTCCAAGACGGGCGGGCGCAGTGTGCCATTTCCGGCGCACAAGCACACCCGTACGGTACTCTCCTCGCCCCCACGCCACCAACAACACAGCGACCACGCGGCTTTCAGGCATGGCACGGCACCGGCGAAATGCGCCGCCCCCGCCCCTCCGCGCATCCGTCCGTCTCGCCACGTTCACTGACAGCCGCGTCTGCGGCTACACCACGACAACCACAACACAACACCGCTCCCCTCCCTGGCAACTCACATTGTTTTTCTCCTCCTCTTTTGCACAAACCACAACGCCGAGCACAGGCGCAAGCCACCCACACCGCGCCCCTCCCCGTCCCGTCTTTGGCCGCCGCTCCTCGTTTGCCCCCTCCCATCTCCCGAAATGCCATGCCAGCAGCGTTACGCATGCCCCTCCCCTGTCCACACAACACTACCGCCTAACGAACAGCCTTCCGGGCCACATGCAGGGCACGCCCACCTCCAAACACTGCCAATTCACGGACGCACGCACACACACACTCACTTTCTCGACACCTTTCTGTACGGAGGGTGCGTCATCTCGACCGTGACAGAGTGACGGCAACTATCGACGATCCATTTCCCCCCAATGGTAAAACATGTCCACTAACACCTACATACATCATTCACGTACACAGACAATAGCATACACACAATGGGAGGGCACACGAACATGGACGGCACGGCACTGTCATACACTCTTCCTCAGAACCATATCAACAAACGTTACGTACATCCGGGAAAGCGAAAGCGAAAGCAAAAGCAAAGGCAAAGCCCAATGCAGCCGTCAAAGGTAACGTTCACCACGGCAGACACTTGCAGCCGCGCCGCCGTTAAACGCATTTCAGTGCGGCTCCAATACGCCTCCGACACGGGAACGTTCCGTTGCTCTACGAATGCGTTTCTCCCCTTTTTCCCTTCCTCTCTCTTTTGCCCCCCCTCCTTGCACTCTTGCCTCATTCCTCACGTTCTGCCCAGACATTCGACCGATCAAAGTCAACCTTTCGTTACCGTTCTCAGCGCGACGGTGTACAACAGTATGACGGGTGTGCCCAAGACTTCGGTTCAGTTGCGTGACGCCCGTCTATCGCGCCGATCGACAGTTACTCAGGGGGCGACGGATCGGACCACGTCACCGACACACAAAACACTTTCAAACAAACAAATACGCACCGGATGGACACAGACAAACACGTGTACAGACATTCGCCAAACAAACGACCGCCGCCGCCGCCGCCGCCGCCGCCGTCGTCGTCTAGCGTCGCGCTTACTGTACTGCACTGGACACGCGTGCATCTTGAATGACGACATCGGTGTGCGTGCGTCGTACGCAATCAGTCAGACACGGCTATCAAACATCAGAGTCGAATGGTACATCATCGTGCGTGTTCGCCGTACACGTACAGTACAATACAACAACAATGCGTCTTAATGGCACGTTCATTTCAACGTCACTCACACACCTCCACGCTGCAGTTACGTCGCACCATTGTCAAACTCGGCGTACAGCAAAGGGAATAGTGGGCGGCAAAAAAAAAAAAAAACAACCAAACAAAAACATTTCACATTTCACCCTCGCCATGTATGATGTGCAAAAAAACAAACCCGCAAACGGCCGTCGTTACGGTGACACAAAAGTCGCCGATCGCACAGTCCCCCCTCGCAGACGGGTAACACACACACACACACCAACAACACCAATGGGTCAAAAACCACGCCAACGAGGCGTGCCACCATTCCACGCCACGGCGACCAACCTCGTGGCCGTACCCCGCGCAACACGCTTTGACGCGCCCCCCCACCCACAATCAAAATGCACACATACATCACAGCCGTCCACACAAACAACAACAACAATTCCGCCCTTCCCGCAAAAGGCAAGTTGGTGGCCCTGAAAAGGGCCGTTTTGCCGCTCTCGCAACGGAGGAGCCTTCTCCATCCTTCCTTCCATTCCAGAGCCACCTCCTTACTTGGAGCTCGTGTACTTGGTCACCGCCTTCGTGCCCTCGCTCACGGCGTGCTTGGCCAGCTCGCCAGGCAGCAACAGCCGCACAGCGGTCTGGATCTCGCGGGACGTGATGGTCGAGCGCTTGTTGTAGTGCGCCAGCCGAGAAGCCTCGGCCGCAATGCGCTCGAAAATGTCGTTCACGAAGCTGTTCATGATGCTCATCGCCTTCGACGAGATGCCCGTGTCAGGGTGCACCTGCTTCAGCACCTTGTAGATGTAGATGGCATAGCTCTCCTTCCTCTTGCGCTTCTTCTTCTTGTCGCCCTTCGAAATGTTCTTCTGCGCCTTGCCAGCCTTCTTGGCGGCCTTCCCGCTAGTCTTGGGCGGCATCTCGAACCAACGTACGGCAGCAGCAACACCAGTACCAAGCGCTCCGCTCTAGTCAGCGTCTCCCCACACAGTGGCACCCGCCGCCAGCCGCCGCCGCACCTTTACGAGCTCGCCCTGTTGCGGCCGCCGACCAATGGGGCGCGCGCGCAACCGGCCGCCGCACCCGAGCCCATAAAGCACCCCCACCCCGGCTGCGCCGGCACGCACTCCGCTGCTCGACTCGCTGCCGCTCGCACCGGTCGTTTTCGTTTCCGTTTCGTGTGCACCGTCGCTAGCCCATCGCCATGTCCGGACGCGGAAAGGGAGGCAAAGTCAAGGGCAAGTCAAAGTCCCGCTCAAGCAGGGCTGGGCTCCAGTTCCCGGTCGGCAGAATCCACCGCCTCCTGCGCAAGGGAAACTACGCAGAGCGCGTCGGCGCCGGGGCGCCCGTCTACCTCGCCGCCGTCATGGAGTACCTCGCGGCTGAGGTGCTCGAGCTGGCCGGAAACGCGGCCCGCGACAACAAGAAGACGCGCATCATCCCGCGCCACCTGCAGCTTGCCATCCGCAACGACGAGGAGCTCAACAAGCTCCTGTCGGGCGTCACCATCGCACAGGGTGGTGTCCTGCCCAACATCCAGGCCGTCCTGCTGCCAAAGAAGACCGAGAAGAAGGCCTAAAGGAGGCCAGGCAATCGCAGCCGCCGCGTGCTCCCCTGCACGCAACGCGCTTTGCCGGCTCGGCCCACAACAATCGGCCCTTTTCAGGGCCACCACACAAACCTACGTCCAAAGCAAAATTTCAGTCGTCCTCGCCGCACCTTGTTTTGTTTTTTAACTTTGCACTTTCACAGCACAGCCGCCGCCGGCGCACGTCCGCCATCTTGTCGTCCACACAGCCCGTGTGGCCCAACACACACACACACACACATTTTGCACGGTCGCAGTCGCCTTCCAAACGACAACGGCAGCAATAATGACCATTGTTAAAGGGAGGCGTGTCGACACACCGCCCTCCACTCCCGCGCGCAACGGCCGTCGACACGAACGAAACAGCTGATCCGGCCGCCTTGCCTCGGAAACCCCAACGCCGCCGCAAACACACAGAGCCAAACCACGCAAGCAAATAATCACCGCCTCTCGCACAACAACACACAGCCCGCCATCTCCGTCGCGATCGATACAAAGACACACAAACGAAGCAGCTCCACACACAGCCAGCCACATGACACGTTTCCTTTCCTTCTCCCCTCCCAGTCACATCACGTCGCTCACAAACGGAAAGAAAGAAAGAGAGAGAGAAACAAACAAACAACACAGCGCACACACGCAGCAACAACACAGACTCTTTCGCACTTTTCAACTTCCGAACAGTGTGGTGGCCCTGAAAAGGGCCGTTTTCTAGTCTCTCCCACCCACAAGCACGGCCGCGGGAAGGCCAGCGCCCGCTGCGACGCAGCCTAACCGCCGAAACCGTACAGGGTGCGCCCCTGCCTCTTCAGGGCGTACACCACGTCCATGGCCGTCACAGTCTTGCGCTTGGCGTGCTCAGTGTACGTCACCGCGTCGCGGATCACGTTCTCCAGGAACACCTTCAGCACCCCGCGGGTCTCCTCGTAGATCAGACCAGAGATGCGCTTCACGCCGCCCCTGCGAGCCAGGCGGCGGATGGCGGGCTTCGTGATGCCCTGGATGTTGTCGCGCAACACCTTGCGGTGCCGCTTGGCGCCACCCTTGCCGAGCCCCTTTCCTCCCTTGCCGCGGCCTGTCATCCTTCCTTCCTCGGGCAAAGCAAAACGTGCACAAACAGCAGCTGCAGCGGCTGGAGAGTCGGCTACGGTCTGCGCCCAGCGCGCCCGCCGCCCCCCTATATAGACTCTGGCCCGCCCTCCCCCCACCACGCGCAACCGAGGGCATATAAGCGCAGCACGGAGGCGCGCGGGCCCGTTGTCAAGGCAGCACCGGACGCCGCGCCGCACCTAACCTCCACGCACGCCGCTCCGCTACCGCTACCGCCATGGCCCGCACAAAGCAAACGGCCCGCAAGTCCACCGGCGGAAAGGCGCCGCGCAAACAGCTCGCCACCAAGGCGGCGAGGAAGAGCGCGCCCGCCACCGGAGGCGTCAAGAAGCCCCACCGCTACAGGCCGGGCACCGTCGCCCTGCGAGAAATCAGGCGCTACCAGAAGAGCACAGAGCTGCTCATCCGCAAGCTGCCATTCCAGCGCCTAGTGCGCGAGATCGCCCAGGACTTCAAGACCGACCTGCGCTTCCAGAGCTCCGCAGTCATGGCCCTGCAGGAGGCCAGCGAGGCCTACCTCGTCGGCCTCTTCGAAGACACCAACCTGTGCGCAATCCACGCCAAGCGCGTCACCATCATGCCCAAGGACATCCAGCTCGCGCGCCGCATCCGCGGCGAGCGCGCCTAAACCGCGCCGCGGCACCGCACCGCACAAACAAAAACGGCCCTTTTCAGGGCCACTAACATCTCTCCGTCGCGAGCAACCTTTGTCGGTCGCCTGCCTCTCGCCCCGCAACCCAAAAACAAAAACCACCACTTCCCGTCCGTCCGCCACACCCGCTCACTCTGCCTGCCTGCTAGCAGCGCGCAACAATCACACATCATCCCTCCCCGGCGCACAATACCCAACGGCCGACGTCACACCGCACGGGTGGCTGGCCGGCCGCCGCTTTCGTTTCGAAAACAAAAACAAAAACACCCGCACTCCACTCCGACGGCCAACGGCCAGGCAGGCGCGCTCGCTCGCTCTACACGCCACCGAAATCCCCCGCCGACTCCTTCCCACATCTCAACGTGCCCCCCGTTGCAAAACATAACACACACAAAGGAACAAAACAAAGACCAGACACGACTCGACAAGACGACAGACATCCGAGAAGAACGAACGCAGGCAAGCCAACCAACGTATTCAAACAAAACAACAACGTGACAGAAAACCAACCGTCGGCCGCCGCCACAAACACGGCGACAATCAACCACGACAACAACAACAACACCGCTTACCGCTACCGCCGCCCACACCCGCCACCGACCCCCGCAATCCAACCACCGCGGCACGCAAACAGCATCCCCACGGGCATACAGACAGACCCCCACACCAAACGCAACACGACAATCAAAACCTTCCCCGACGTGCTTTGATGGCCCTGAGAAGGGCCGTTTTGGGCCGCGCGTCTCTTGCGCGCCACTAGACGACGACGGGGGGTGGGGACGACGGAGCCAAGCGCCAAACCCTTCCTTTCCCATCTCTTTCTCCTCTACTCTACTTCTTCTTCTTGGGCGAAGCCTTCGCCTTAGACGGCGTCGTCGCCTTCTTCGGGCGCGGCGCCTTCGGCTTCTTCGTCGGAACCTTGGCGGCCTTCTTCGCCTTCGACGGCGACTTGGCCTTGGCCGGCTTGGCCGCAGCCGCCTTCTTCGCACCCGCGGGAGCGGCCGACGCCGCAGACGCCTTCTTGGCGGCGCCCGCCTTCCGACCGGTCGCCGCCTTCACGCCACCAGCCTTCTTTGCGCCGGCCGCACGGGCGCCCTTCTTCTCCTTGCTGGCCGGAGCGGCGCGCTTCTTCTTGGCACCGCCAGCACGAGCCTTGCCGCCCTCGGCCGCCCCCCCGCCGCCGCCGGCGCCGGCAAGCTTGAACGAGCCGGACGCGCCCTTCCCCTTCGTCTGCACCAGCTCGCCCGCCACGACGGCCGACTTGAGGTACTTCTTGATAAACGGCGCCAGCTTCTCCGCGTCCAGCTTGTAGTGCGCGGCTATGTACTTCTTGATCGCCTGCAGCGACGACCCGCCGCGCTCCTTCAGACTCTTGATGGCGGCCGTCACCATCTCAGAGGTGCGCGGGTGCGCAGGCTTGGCGCGCGGCTTCTTCGCAGACGACGCAGACTTGGCCTTCTTCGTAGTGCCGGTGGCGGCGGGTGCCGCAGCAGTCTCGTTCGTAGCCGCCTGATCTGCCATTTCGACGACGCGCGTAACACACAGCGAGAGCGAGCGGGACGGCAGGCACGCAAGCACAGCACAGCAGCAGAGCAGAGAATCACAAGGCCCAGCCAGTGTCGCGGGCGGGCGCGGACGGCCGAGAGAGCGGCCGCCACTCTGCGCGCCGCCGCGCCGCGCCTCCCGCGCTTGCTACCGCCCAACGTCCGACAGCCTGTGCGGAGCAGCCCCAAACCTGCGCCACAACCGCCCGCGCCTTTCAAACCACCGAGGATGGGGCTACACACAGCCACACCACAGTCGCCAACCAGTCGCCACGGCAGCGCCGCAAACCACGGCCAAACTGCAGCTACCGCGCGCTACAGCCTGGGTCGGCCCGCCGAGAATCGCCGCCCCCGCCCAAATGCCGCCCCCACAGCCCCAGCCGACGACCCGCCACAATGGCCAAACCTTCGGCAAAACTCCCACACCGTCGCCGCGGCAGCCCGGCCAGCGCGGCCGGCGCCACAGCCACACAAGCCGAGGCGTGCGGCGATGACGGCCGTGCAAACGCGCCTCCGCCGCCCCATCGCCTTCCGTCGCCCTCCCGCCGTTTCCCGATCGGCCCGCAGCCGTCGGGCCACATCGCGCGCCGTCCTCCTCCTCTCGCCGGCCAACATTCACAGCCGTTTCTCACCAATTGCCCGCCGCAAACGGACGCCGCCTGCGCAACAGGCGCCGCCGCCCCTCGCCGCTTCCGACCCAACCCCTCGACCGAGGCAAACCGCAATCCGAATCTACAGACCAACCCAATCTGCCGTCAAGCACACACGACAGCCGACCTTACACGTTACGCGTTACACATTACGTTTACACGTCTACGTTAGGTTAGGTTAGGTGGACGTGGGTTAGGTTAAGGGGACTTGGGTTAGGTTAAGCGTCAAACTTAGGTTAAGCATTCAAACACGTCAGGCGTCAGAGGTTAGGTTAGGTTAGGTTACACGTTAGGTTAAGGGGTCAGTGCTAGGTTAAGAAGCGTCAAACGTAGGTTAAAAAAGCGTTCAAACGTGAGGCGTGAGCCGGACAGCTTACCTTACGTAGACGTTAGGGGCTCACAGGCTGAGCTCACCTCGCCACACCACAGGTTAGGTTCGGTTCGGTTCGCTCGGCTCAGCGTAAAGCGCCGAGGTCAGGGTTACGTTCGTTCACCTTCGGGCGCCACACTTTCGGTTGAAAGGTCGCGACGGGACGACGTCGGCACGCACGCCGCAAACGAACAAAAACGTACAGACGACGTCGGAAACCGCCGACAGACGGGGGAGCAGCACGACCACGACCAGACACCGAGCGCGAACGAGACACACGCGAACCACCCCCACCGGCCAAAGGGCACCACACAACAACCCAGAGCACCACGTGTCGACACCAGAGCAACCCGCCGCTCACGCGACATGGCTGGCACCGAAGGGCAACCGCCCGCAACTGCGCTTTCCGCGCCGGCCCGGATGCACGTCGTGCTACAACAACACCACTACCGTACACAGCCGCTGTTCACAACATCACTATCAATGGCGCGCCCGCGGCTCGCCGCCGTCGCAGTCGCAGCCCCAACGCCAGCACTTTTGCACCACCATTCACACGCACCGCAACACAGCTCGCCGACACAGCCGAACAAAACAAACACCACACAACAACAGCAACAACAACGCCGCCGCCTCTACTTGTGCCGGCGACCCACCCCGCCGATGGCGCACCTTTCGCCAGCCGGCAATCGACACACACGCACCCACCCACCGGGGCCCAGTGCAAAAAAAAAAAAAAAAAAAAAAAAAAAAAAAAACACACAAAAACAAAAAAACCAAACAACACAAACGACACGGGAAGCGCACACCGCCACTTCGCGCGCACGCCACCAACCAGTCGTCGTCTCAAAATAACAAACACAAACAAAATAAACTAACAACTAGGGCAACACAAAACAAAAACGCCTCGCACGAACCGAACCGCCCACAAAAAGGACAAGCACACGCACAGCCTCTGCTGACGACCACGACGCAGCGGCACGCTGCTCCTGTCCCGCGCCCCGCGCCCCGCGCCCCACTCGATTCACAACTCACGCGACACCGTCAACGACGGGCTCGCTTCCCGCAACCTACCACCTTTCCGCCACGACGCACAGCCCCAGCCCCACCCGACGACTGCACTTTCACCACCGCCTCCCCCTTCCCCCCCAAAACACACACACACACACACACACACACACACACACACACACAGCCAGCCAAAAACGCACTCGCGACCCACACATGCACGTGCATCGGCACACGCCAACCAGTCAACGTCGACAACCACACGCAAGGCTCGAAACGAAAACGAAACCGGCGTCCTTCCACGTTGCCATCAAGCTACGCGACACAAGACACAAGGAACCAACACAACAGCCGGCCCCACTAATTCCCACTCTCACGCCGCAAAAAGCACACCGACACCGCCAAACACGCACGCACATTCCCCTTCGCACTGACACCACCGACCGGCTCGCTACCACACACCTCTCGGCAGCCGTTTTCACGCCAATTCGCCACACCGCCCACACAGTCGACAAGCGCCCGCCCTGTACGGCACACGCAACGACGCAGCGCAGCAAAGGGCGCCCGCAACACATACCTCTCCGCCGCCCGACGCGCCAACCGCCACGCCACACCACACCGCACCGCCAGCCACTCGCAAATTGTGCACTGCCACCAGCCACACGTCCAACACGCCGCGCCGCCTCCGGCCACCCGCCAGGGGGCGCTCACGTCCGCGACAACAGCGCGGCCCGCCGGGCCGGGCCGAACCGAACCGAGCCGCCGCTGCTCTGCACTCGGCACGGCCACACCCTGCTGCAGACCGGGCTCGTCCCTCTGTACGCGTCTGCCTGCGCATCAACACAACACGACCTTTTGTTTTTTTTTTTTCTCTCTCTACCGCCATCCCTTCTTCTCGCGTTTTACTCGTTGTTGCAGCAGCGGCGCACACCTACACATCCACAGCCCCAGCCGAGCCGGCCTCACCTCAGGGCCCGCCGCCAGCGTCTCCTCCTCGGGCACAGGTGCGGTGCTGTGGCCGCCCATCCAACCGCATTGCTGGCCGTCCAGCCACCAGGCGTTCCCACTGCCGCGAGCCACGCCGCGCACCGACCCTGCTGCAGAAAACGAAGCATAGCCAGAGACCGACCGATACACAAAGCAAGCCGTCGCCTCGCCTCTTGTCCTTCCTGCCTTCCTTCCGCCCCCGCCCTTCTCACACCACCGCCTCTCCACTTTCGCCCCCCCCTCCTTTTTTTTTTTTTTTTGTTTTCTTCTTTCTTTCTTTCTTTCTTTGGCCCTCTCTCCTTCCCGCCATGGCGGTTACGGCACCGCGCTGCAGCGGCAGATTTTTTTGCGCCCACACGCCTACTCCTACCACCATTAACCTTGCCCTGCCCTGCCCTGCCCTGCCCTGCCCTGCCCATCAACGTCGCAGTCGAACCGACGCTTGCCAACACACTGCCCACGTTCCTTTCTCTTTTCGGCCTACGCCCATTACGCGCCGCCGCCACAGCACCTTCCCTTCCCACAACACACCGACGTCATCACACGCACCCAAAACAGGGGCCACGACCGTGTTCCTCGCCCACTCCCATCCCGCACGGTACGCACATTCCCAACTACTACCGCGCACCCTCCCTTTCCAATCTGTGTGTCTCTGTGTCTGTGTCCTGTCCGCGCGTGACGCCTCTCAACATCCGCCGTCCCCCGTCCCGTTTTCGCCCCCATGCCGTCGTCGCGCCGCCTCCTCCCCGTCCACCGCCGCCCCTGTCCGCCCCGCACCACACCATACACCGCTGCTTGTCCCGGCCGTTGCCACCAAAGGCGCCGACCGCAAACGCGCCACGCCGCAGCCCCCGTGCGTCTCGCGCTCGCTTGCATCTCCGTGCCGACGCTGCCTCTCTTCCCGCTCGCACTCGACCTCGACAACACAGTCTTTGGCTCCGCCACTGCGTGTTCCGGTGGTACGCACGCTGCAACACGTATGTATTCATTACCAGAGCGATGGCGAGGCATGACAGCATCTCTGTCTGACCAGAGAGTTCTTTATCGCTGCTAGTCGGCGCTTGGACCGCGCCAGACGACAGTAGTGGCACGCACCGGGTCGCCAGGAACAGTTGTTATATATATATTGTAGCGCGAGTCGGGAGAGGTAGTAGTCGGTCGACAGTAGTAGCGGGTGGACGGTTGTACTGAGCGGGCGTCGGCGGCGTGCTCTGCTCGTCTCGCGACTCTGGTCACGGTTCGGGACGATGTATAGTCTATTGTGTTATAATCAAAAGGTGGTGTGACGCTGCATTGCGCAAATCTGATAACGTATGTTCATTGTACTTATTTTGTTCAACAACAAAAGCCCCACTATTACTTTTTTTCTAAAGTAACTTTTGTCTCTTAACGAAAAACATTCACTTTTTAAAGACTACTTCCTATGGCATTTCCCTCCAAGGAGTGCAATTAATTACCAGCCAGCACTCATTCATTGCACACAGCTGTGTAAGGGGTATCTACAATTGAGGAGCGGATATAAATGCAATTTTTTTGTTTTTTTTTGTTTTTTTTTTTTTTTTTTTTTTTTTGTGTGTGTGTGTGTGTGTTGTAACCTCCCAGCAAAATTTAAAATAATGGACAATGTTATTTACGGATGCTAATGGACATTGCGCTAATTGTAACCTCGCCCACAATGAGAGGTATTGAAAATGGCAACAAAAATGTGAAATTCGCAATCTGACTCAAATATAAAGTCTTCACACAACATTTAAAAAAGTCCGTTCAGTGACAAGAAACTTCAATTAAACCGAAATATCGGTCTTTGGCCCTGTGCAAAACAATCAGAATTAAAGTCTTACCTCCGAATAAATGGATGTCACATTTCTGCTCTGGTTGTTGCGCAGCGCTTGGAGGAACTGCATTGCAAATAATAATATTCTCTTTTTTTGTGATTTTAGTGACATTTTTCTTCAAAGAAGTGGAATGAAATGTGAAGTGCAACGAACTCTTTAGTTCAATAAACAATTAAATGTTTGAAAAATGCTTTTGAAATAAAAATTATTATTGGGGAACTTGTTGGAGAATAATTACAATAAATACAATTTTTCATTATCTAATGATTATATTAATTAACAGTATACCTTATTCACCATCTTGACCAGTGTTGCCGACCGCCTACATCACACAACCGCGCTCGGCTGCTACTACTGACCGACCGCTCTGCATGACGACTATTAGCGTACTGCACGCGACGACTACTGACAGAGTACAGCCCTCAACTACACATAGCTACGGACTCGCAACGACTACTGACTGACTGAGAACCGCTCGCAACACTCGCGCAGTCCAGCGCAAACTCTCTGGTCACAGATGCTACAATGTCTCGCCATCGCTACTATGTTACATACGTGTTTCAGTGTCTTTTTCATTGGGGTAACGATCTTTGGCTCTTTTTATTCTGAATACAGGGCCAAAGGTCAACGCTGCTGCCCTTATACAATTTATCAGGTTTCATTATGTCTGTTGCAATGTTACATACGGTTCACTCTTTCATTAATATTATCGTTGGGTTTGTTTTGTAGGGACGTTAACATTCTGGCACATTTTTATTATCATCGGACTCTCTGCTATTTGTGCAGGGAGGTTATACCTGGGTCCATTTCCATTTTAATATTGATAGACTTTTTGTTTTCTCGTTGTTTATCCTTCTTTTTTTTTTTGTTTTGTTTTTCCCGCTCTCACCACCACCGCCGCATCACGCCTTCCGTTTTCTTGGTTTCTTTTCTGTTCTTCAACTGCTTCAACATCACCGCGCCCCATTTCCACACCACAGCCATCAGCCTCCAAGACGGGCGGGCGCAGTGTGCCATTTCCGGCGCACAAGCACACCCGTACGGTACTCTCCTCGCCCCCACGCCACCAACAACACAGCGACCACGCGGCTTTCAGGCATGGCACGGCACCGGCGAAATGCGCCGCCCCCGCCCCTCCGCGCATCCGTCCGTCTCGCCACGTTCACTGACAGCCGCGTCTGCGGCTACACCACGACAACCACAACACAACACCGCTCCCCTCCCTGGCAACTCACATTGTTTTTCTCCTCCTCTTTTGCACAAACCACAACGCCGAGCACAGGCGCAAGCCACCCACACCGCGCCCCTCCCCGTCCCGTCTTTGGCCGCCGCTCCTCGTTTGCCCCCTCCCATCTCCCGAAATGCCATGCCAGCAGCGTTACGCATGCCCCTCCCCTGTCCACACAACACTACCGCCTAACGAACAGCCTTCCGGGCCACATGCAGGGCACGCCCACCTCCAAACACTGCCAATTCACGGACGCACGCACACACACACTCACTTTCTCGACACCTTTCTGTACGGAGGGTGCGTCATCTCGACCGTGACAGAGTGACGGCAACTATCGACGATCCATTTCCCCCCAATGGTAAAACATGTCCACTAACACCTACATACATCATTCACGTACACAGACAATAGCATACACACAATGGGAGGGCACACGAACATGGACGGCACGGCACTGTCATACACTCTTCCTCAGAACCATATCAACAAACGTTACGTACATCCGGGAAAGCGAAAGCGAAAGCAAAAGCAAAGGCAAAGCCCAATGCAGCCGTCAAAGGTAACGTTCACCACGGCAGACACTTGCAGCCGCGCCGCCGTTAAACGCATTTCAGTGCGGCTCCAATACGCCTCCGACACGGGAACGTTCCGTTGCTCTACGAATGCGTTTCTCCCCTTTTTCCCTTCCTCTCTCTTTTGCCCCCCCTCCTTGCACTCTTGCCTCATTCCTCACGTTCTGCCCAGACATTCGACCGATCAAAGTCAACCTTTCGTTACCGTTCTCAGCGCGACGGTGTACAACAGTATGACGGGTGTGCCCAAGACTTCGGTTCAGTTGCGTGACGCCCGTCTATCGCGCCGATCGACAGTTACTCAGGGGGCGACGGATCGGACCACGTCACCGACACACAAAACACTTTCAAACAAACAAATACGCACCGGATGGACACAGACAAACACGTGTACAGACATTCGCCAAACAAACGACCGCCGCCGCCGCCGCCGCCGCCGCCGTCGTCGTCTAGCGTCGCGCTTACTGTACTGCACTGGACACGCGTGCATCTTGAATGACGACATCGGTGTGCGTGCGTCGTACGCAATCAGTCAGACACGGCTATCAAACATCAGAGTCGAATGGTACATCATCGTGCGTGTTCGCCGTACACGTACAGTACAATACAACAACAATGCGTCTTAATGGCACGTTCGTTTCAACGTCACTCACACACCTCCACGCTGCAGTTACGTCGCACCATTGTCAAACTCGGCGTACAGCAAAGGGAATAGTGGGCGGCAAAAAAAAAAAAAAACAACCAAACAAAAACATTTCACATTTCACCCTCGCCATGTATGATGTGCAAAAAAACAAACCCGCAAACGGCCGTCGTTACGGTGACACAAAAGTCGCCGATCGCACAGTCCCCCCTCGCAGACGGGTAACACACACACACACACCAACAACACCAATGGGTCAAAAACCACGCCAACGAGGCGTGCCACCATTCCACGCCACGGCGACCAACCTCGTGGCCGTACCCCGCGCAACACGCTTTGACGCGCCCCCCCACCCACAATCAAAATGCACACATACATCACAGCCGTCCACACAAACAACAACAACAATTCCGCCCTTCCCGCAAAAGGCAAGTTGGTGGCCCTGAAAAGGGCCGTTTTGCCGCTCTCGCAACGGAGGAGCCTTCTCCATCCTTCCTTCCATTCCAGAGCCACCTCCTTACTTGGAGCTCGTGTACTTGGTCACCGCCTTCGTGCCCTCGCTCACGGCGTGCTTGGCCAGCTCGCCAGGCAGCAACAGCCGCACAGCGGTCTGGATCTCGCGGGACGTGATGGTCGAGCGCTTGTTGTAGTGCGCCAGCCGAGAAGCCTCGGCCGCAATGCGCTCGAAAATGTCGTTCACGAAGCTGTTCATGATGCTCATCGCCTTCGACGAGATGCCCGTGTCAGGGTGCACCTGCTTCAGCACCTTGTAGATGTAGATGGCATAGCTCTCCTTCCTCTTGCGCTTCTTCTTCTTGTCGCCCTTCGAAATGTTCTTCTGCGCCTTGCCAGCCTTCTTGGCGGCCTTCCCGCTAGTCTTGGGCGGCATCTCGAACCAACGTACGGCAGCAGCAACACCAGTACCAAGCGCTCCGCTCTAGTCAGCGTCTCCCCACACAGTGGCACCCGCCGACATGAAAAATGGCTGGGTCTATACCCATGGTGTACTTGAAGAACCAGCGTCCTTGAGACGCTCTGTCTTACGAGGTGTTCCTTTATGGTGCGGATTCAGGGTTATATATGGTACTGGCTAGGGGTCGGTTTTCCCCTGGATAGATGATGGTTGTGGAGGCGGCAGCGATGATGATGTAAGTGTATGTTTGCACATGAATTTATATGACTAACGCCTGAATTGGCGATGGATGGTGGCGATTGGTGCTCTCTGGCCAGGGTTTTCATCCCTTCCCAGAGAGTTGATGAGTTGGTGTGGTGATGCATTGGATGATTCGTAGAATTTTAATGATTTTTGTTTTATGAGGTGATAGAATGATGGCTGTCCTAACATTGCTCTGATCTCCTCATTGCTCGAGAACCATGGAGCGTCTGCAACTATACGGAAGGCTTTGTTTTGGATGATTTCCAACTGTTTAAGGTTGGTGTCTGCTGCCATACTCCACGCTTCTGAACCGTAGAGCATGGCTGGCAGGATGATCGTTTTCCAAATTTTGAGCTTGGCAGGTATTGTGAGTCCCCTGCCTTTAAGGAGAGGATATAACTGAAAGAGCCGGGCGGAGCCCTTGTTTCTGGCCTCTTTAATGTGATGCACAAATGTCAGATTCTTATCCAGTTTTAGCCCGAGGTAGGTAACTACTTCTCTCCAGGGTAGTACCTGGTTGTTGTGCGTGATGTTTACTATGGGGCGTTTTATTTTGTGGCTGAATAAGATAGTCTGGCATTTGTCTGCGTTTATCTTTATTTTCCACAGATTGCACCACTTTGTCACTTTGTCTAGGTGTCGCTGTAGGCGGTAGGCTAGATAGTTGATGTTTCTGCCACTGTGGTATAATGCAGTGTCATCTGCATATAGGGCAATGTTACCGCCCGGCTCCTTCGGCAGATCGTTGGTGTATAGTAAGTATAGGAGGGGGCCAAGCACAGATCCCTGTGGGACACCTGCTTCTATTTGTTTTAGCTCGCTGTCTGCTCGATCTACTGTAGAGTAAAATGTCCTTTCCACCAGGAACGAGTGGACTATTTTAAGCAGGTGAAGTGGGCAATTCATCTTCGACAGCTTGTATAGCAGGCCGCCATGCCAAACCCGGTCGAACGCTTTTTCAATGTCCAGGAAAATGGCAGCTGTGCTATTGCCCTGGTTCTTCTCTGTGCAGATGTGCTCCACCAGACGAATGGCTTGTTGTGTTGTGCTATGCCCAGCACGAAATCCAAATTGTTCAGGGATGAGGATATTGTTGGCAGATAGGAATTGTAGTAGGGAGTTTTGGATGAGGATTTCAAGTAATTTAGACAGGTGGTTTAGCAGGGAGATTGGTCGATAGTTTTGAGGGAATAGGTGATCTTTATTTGGTTTTGGAATTGATATTACTTTAGCAACCTTCCAGGTTGAAGGGAAATATTGTGCTGTAAGACAGTTATTTAAGATGGCAGTGAGATGGGAGATTGCAGGTTGGGGGAGGGCCTTAAGGAAGGATGGTTTGATGTTGTCAGGACCAGGGGCTTTTGCAGTGCCGATTCGCCTGATGATAGCAGCAACTACACGCTCGCTGGTCGGTTCGAAGGTCGTGTCGGACCTGGTGCGAAGTCTACGATGGAGGTGTCGTTCTACCCGCTGTTCCAGGGCGTCTGCTTCGTCCTCGTCGTCCTCTATGACATTCTCCCGGAATTGGAGCTCGAGGGTGTTTGACATGGCAGTCGCTTTGTCCTCCGGCGTGTATGCCAAGCCGTTCTGCCCGTGTAATGGTCTGTTGGCTTTGTGGGGTTGCCGCCTAGCTTTTATTATCCCCCAGAACTTTTCAGGATTTCTCTCAGCTGCCTGAAGACTTTGTTCCCACCTGGAACATCGCAGGAGTTTCAGTCTGGTTTGGATTTCATGGGCCATTTGATTCATGCGTCTCCTATCCTGGGGGTCTCGGTAGGTCTGCCATCTTTTGCGCATGCGGTTTTTATCTGAGATTAGTTGTGCTAGTTCTGGGGGCAGGTTGGATCGCCCATTGTTGTGTGTGATTTTGGTGGTGGTAGCCTTTCCACACGCCTTGATAATGTTGGTAAATCGCTCTATTGCCTGGTCAATTTCCACATGGGTTGGCATGTCTGGTGCATGGTCTGGGATGTGTAGGGCGACCAGTTGCTTGTACCTATCCCAGTCGGTGTACACCGTTGTATGTATTCTGCTGTTGGGTACGTCTTGATCTCCCTCAAATCTGAGCACCACAGGGCTGTGATCAGAGTTTAGACTGTTAACAACTTCTGTGGTGGTTGCCAGATTGATATTTTTTAACAGAAATATGTCCAGTATGTCTGGTCGACATCTTGAATTATATGGGAAGTGAGTGGGCTCGTCTGGAGAGACGACCTGCACTGCTGGGTGGTTGTCAAGGTATCTCAGTAACCGATTTCCACTGGTGTTCGTGGTGCGGCAACCCCATGCCCTGTGCTTGGCGTTCAGGTCCCCTCCTACTATTGTGTTGTGACTGCCGTTCAGAAGACCGTCCAGGTCGTGAGGAAATAGTGTCGTGCTTGGTGGGTGGTATACTGCCACCAAGTGTGTGGGGCGGTTGTTCAGAACAACTTCCACCACTGTTGCCTCTGTGTTAATGAGTCTTGGTACAGGTACCTGGCGATGGCATATGCGCCGTTTTATTAGGATACCTGTACCGCCACCTTGTCTGTTAGGACGGTCCGTCCTAATTAGTTGGTAGTTGCGGACCTGAAATGTGTCATCTGGGGTTAGATGTGTCTCACTGAGGAGAGCTACATCAATTCCATGATCATCCAAGAACATCTCAAGCTCGAACCTGTCGTGATAGATGCCATCTGCGTTCCAGATGGCGATGGTGATATGCTGCTTCTCTTCTTCATTTGCCATTGGAGAGCAGTGGTAGGATGTTGGTGGCGAGTATTGAGATTGTAGAGATGAGGTCTGGGGCTGCTGCTATTTTGGTGCATAGCTGAGTTATGCCTTCAAGGAAGGCTGGTGAAATGAGGGACTTTATAAACGCCCAAATCTTAGAGAGCAACTGGAGTGGCTGTTCCTGATCGACCTGAACGGAACGTTCCTGCGCAGTGGTCTGGCCACTGACGATGTTAATAGTGTTGTTGGTAACTGCTGGTGCAGTTGTGGCTTGGGCGGGTTCGGTGGGTATGTCTTGGGCTGGTATGGCTCTTGGTGGTTGTACACTTGTGGCCTTTGATGTTGAGGGCAGTGGTGTTGTTGCTGCCTTCTCTGTTACAGGTTGGGTTGGGGTGGGGAGGGGTATGTTTTGTGGGGGAGAGGCGACCTGTTGGGGTGGAGTTCTGTTAATAGGCAGAGTTGCCTTGAGGGGGGATCGTTGAGGCTTTGGTTTAGGGGTATTTGGGGGGGGAGGAGTGCGCCCGGTTTTCACAACCTCGGCTAAAGTCCTGTTGCCAATAGGGCTCTCTTCGTGGCGTGGTTGATGTTGTGGAGCAGATGGTTGTGTACTCCGTTGGGGTTGGGCAGGGTTTGGAGGGCTTGTGGATTCTGCTCTGGCAGAAACCACAACTTCCATGGGGGGAGCTGGAGGGGGGTTGGGGTTTCTCAGTGGAATTCTGGGAAGTGGTTCTTGCCTTCTGGGAGCTGAAGCTCGCTGGCGCTCCCACGCCTGGACGATCTTCAGTCTTTCCGGGCAGCCCCTGAAGGAGGCTGGATGGTTGCCCCTACAGTTGGCACATATGGCCGGTTCTTCCCTTTTCTTTGTGCAGGCGCCAGAAAGATGCGGTCCTGCGCATTTGACGCACCTGGGGGCGAGTTCGCATTGGTTTGCCCCGTGTCGAAATCTCTGGCATAAATAACACTGTGTGGGCCCACTAGGTTTTTGGTATAATTCTATGGTGACTTTCATATGAAGTAGTCTTTCCACTTTAAATATTTTCCTGGCCTCCGCCGTGTTCAATAGATTGACCTGGAAATTGGCCGTTTTTCTCCTTGGCGCTGATACTACGTTTCCAGAGTCATCGATTTCAGTCTGCGGTTTAGACATTTGGAATACGTCTTGCACCGGAAAGCCCTTCTCGGCGAGTGCATTCTTGACGTCCTCTGGGGTCCAGTAGGGCGTCAGTCTTTTAACGACGACCTTCAGTGTGCTCTTCGGGTCGTCATTGTACGTGAAGAATTCTAGATTGCGCTTTCTGAATTCTTGCTTGAGGTATTGAAAATCCTCCGGGTTTGTAGCCTGGTAGACGATGCTATCACCCTTGTATGAGGTACTAAGGGCACCTGTTAGTTTTCCTTGAATCTGCCCTATCAAGGTAGTGTACCCTTTCGTCTCGAACACAGTGATAGGGGGAACCCTTCGGCCTCTGTTAGTTCTTTGGTTTCTATTTTGCGTAGGGCCCCCTTGCGCCTGGGGAGCTACTGGACTTGTTTTCTCCTGTCCCCTGTTGCCGCCCTCTGACGTCATCTGGGTGGCGTTTGGCGTTGGTGCTGCGCTTTCTGTGTTCGCACTAGTATCTGCTGTTGGTTTATGGGGGCGGTCAGATATCGGGGTTTCGATTTCTGTGCCCTGGCATTGTTGTGGCAGTACAGCAGTTACCTGTTCTGCCGTTTCGACATGTTTTAGGTTTTCTTTTGTTGAGGCAGGTGGCGTGAGCGGTTGATTTTCTTCCGCAATAGCGGGTTGCAGGGGCTGCCCAGATTTTTCCTGCTTTTGAAGCAGCCTCCCGCTTCGCCGCAGACGTCCCTCGCCCAATGACGAGATAGAGCTGGTGTCACTGTCGGTGGCAATGACAAGATTGTCGGAGTCCGAACTAGTGACTGATGATGGTGATGGGGGTGAGTGGTCCATAGAAGAAGAAAGAGATGATGATGAGGTCGTGATAGTTGTCGGGTCCACACTGTGTGAGTCGTCGCTTGGATGTCGGTCTTGTGGGTGCCCCATAGTGGGGCAACCGTGAAATGAAACGGTTTACAGAATTTGTCCTATATTTCGACAATTTCCGTGCCAGTGACCTTTCCCTACACCTAGCAGGCGCGGGATACCACCAAGGGCCTCACAGTCAGTCTGTTTGACTGTGTGGCTCGGCGGGTCCCTGGACTGCAGCTTCCCTAACACCTATGGCACAGAAATTCTCGAACAATATCGCTGATTTATAGTCGCCTACTTGCGGCGCGATGTTCTTCTTTCTTCTCGATCTATCCCATGTCAGAACGAGCGCTCAGTGGTCCAGAATTCCGTCCCCGGTCTTGAGTGTGCAACACGACTTTTGCTTTTCTAGAATCGACAGTTTTGCTTTTCCTGAAAACACACACTCGACCACGTCCGGAAACCCAGAACAAAGCGCGACCCGCTAGCCCCGACGGTACGGCAAAACACGCCGCTATAGCGCGAGCACGCAAGGCGGCGACCAAGCACACGAGAAGCAAGCAACGAGGCGAGCTCTGGACAAAGGAGGCGAGAGCGCGCGGTGGGAATTTCCAGGGCTGGGAGCACAATAGCGGCGCGGAGCACAGGTAGACGCACGTCCGTCCGCTTCGCAGTCCCACCTCGGAATGGCCGGCACCCGCCGCCAGCCGCCGCCGCACCTTTACCAGCTCGCCCTGTTGCGGCCGCCGACCAATGGGGCGCGCGCGCAACCGGCCGCCGCACCCGAGCCCATAAAGCACCCCCACCCCGGCTGCGCCGGCACGCACGCACGCACGCACGCACTCGTGTTCGAGATGGCGAGTGAGCAAGACGTTTGTGACGCGCGCGCGGTTGCGGCAGCTGCCGCCGCCGCGCCGGAGCTGTCTGATCGCCGTCCGGCGGCGCCTGCGCCGTCGGCGGCCCCATCGGACGCTCCACTTATGACGACCCGGCAACCCCAGGAGGACCAAGAGTATATGACGACTACGCGCGACCAGGACGATGAGATGGACTACTCTACCGACCCTCCCCGTGAGGACTGCGCTGCCGGCGCCCCGCAGAGGGTGCTTCAGCGCAAGCGATCGGCTGTCACGTCCGCCAGTGACGATCCCCACACTTCTGGTACGAGTGACGCTGGATTCAAGAAACCGCCACCTAAGAAGAGGGCGGCTCCACGACGGCGCCCGGCCGTTGACCCTGTGCCTACTGCCAATCAGTACGACGCCCTACAGGATGGCGCCGACTCTGAAGATCCTGACGAGCCTCCACCGGCGGCCGCCGACGATGCTACACATCGCTCCGGCCCTAAGCTGCCGCCGATTGTTATCGACTACCCTGACGATTATCTGACGCTTCGGGACTGGCTCCAGGCCAACCTCAAGAACGCTTTTACCGCCAAACACTGCGGCGAAGACCGTCTGAAGCTGACAGTCGCCACTACTGAAGATTACGTGGCTGTCATGGACATGGTTGGTGCACGTGGGATCCCAAACTACACCTTCCCCACTGTCCGACCCAAAGTTCTCAAGGTTGCCATGCGAGGCATACCGCTGAAGATGAAGGCGGACGCCTTTAAGGACGGCCTCATCACTATGGGTTTCGCGCCCACTGCAGTCACCCGGATGAAGATGCCTGGTACCCAGCGCCCCATCCCTCTGATGGAGATCGTGTTGCCTGATACGCCTGATAACAGGCAAATCTACCAAGTCACCAGGTTTTATGACCTCTCGGTGACCGTCGAGAAGTTACGCGCACGGAAGGGCCTCGTCCAATGCTACAATTGTCAGGAGCCGGGCCACACTTCCCGCCTCTGTCGCATGAGGCCCCGATGTGTCAAGTGTGGCGAGGGTCACCTCAGCCAGCAGTGTACCCGGTCCCGGGACGAACCAGCCACCTGTGCCCTGTGCAAGCGGGCTCATCCTGCGAGCTACCGCGGTTGCGCTGTCCACAAGGCAGCCAGCCGCCGCCAGCGTGGACTACCTCCCTTGCGGCAGACGTCCCGCTCCGATGGTCAACAGCAGCGGCGCCGAGCTGCGCCACCACCTGCTCCACCTGCTACTCCTCCGCGACAACCCGCCCAGCGGCGCCTGCTTGCTGCTCGGGCGGACCTTGGCTACGCCGACGTCCTCCAGGGCCGGACGACGCCTCCTCCTGCCCCTGCTGTCCAGCCTCTGCGACGCTCTGAAGACGGGCCTGCTCCACCTGCTGCAGCTGCTGATTTCATCGCGGTCTTGCAAGAAGTCCAGGCCACCCTCGTGGCTGTCTCTGCCGCTCTGGCCCAGCTGCCGACCGCCATCACTGCTGCAGTCCATGCAGCCCTCCGAAGTTTCCCCACTGCCACGGCGATCGCATCCGCTGGCCATGGCTCACAACCTTAGGCGCCACCAGACCTTCACGGCTGTAACATGGAACGCGAATGGCCTCTTCCCTGCGCTTCTCGAATTCCGGCAGTTCCTCCAGGATTACAGCGTGGATGTGTGTCTCCTCACCGAGACACACCTCAAACCTGGACTTCGAGCGAACGCCCCGAATTACGTCTGCTATCGCGACGACAGGCTGACGGCTGGCGGTGGGACAGCCATCTATGTCAAGCGGACACTCCGGCACTATCGTGTCCCTCTTCCGAGGTTGGACTCCTGTGAAGCCACGGCCGTTGCAGTGGAGACGTCCCTTGGAACGGTCATCTTTCTCTCCGTGTACCGGCCGCCACGAGGCCACCTCACCGTCCATGATGCCGACGCTCTCCTTCGTGCTGGGGTCAAGCTCTTCCTCGCTGGAGACCTGAATGCCAAGCACCAGCTCTGGAATTCTCGGACGCTGAACGTCAGTGGGAGGCGGCTCTATCATGCTGCTGAGAGGGCACGAGCTTCTGTGTATGGACCTGCTGAGCCGACGCACTACCCTTCGAACGGCTCTGCTCCCGACGTTTTGGACATTTGTCTCGTCAAGGGTGTCGACTGGTTCGTCACCCCCGACGTTCTCCACGCCTTGAGCTCCGACCACTTGCCGGTGCTCTTTCGACTACATGTCACTCCGCTTCCACCGGCGGCGAAGCTCGACACCCGGAAGACCGACTGGCCGCGCTTCAGGCAGCTTGTTCTGCAACGCCTCCCGGATGAGCCACCTCCACTGGACACGGATGTCAATGCTGCTCTTAACACGCTGACTGCGGCTCTCACCACGGCTGTTGCTGACTCCACTACGCCTCCACGGGTTTCTTCAGTGGCAGCTCCAGCACTCCCTGCAGACTTACGGGACCTTATCCGAGAACGAAACCGTCTCAACACAGTTTGGCATGAAACACGCCAGCCCGTGCTGAAGCGGCGTATCAATCATCTCCGCCGCGTCATCAAGGCTGCCCTTGCTGCTCACCGTATCCGCCGGTGGGAGGAGAAGCTTGCCTCAGTTGATCCTGGGGCCGACACGTGGGAGTTGGTCCGTTCCCTCACACGGCACCGCCCACACATGCCGCCGCTCACAACTACCGATGGACCTGCTTACACGCCCGCCGCTAAAGCCGAGGCCCTGGCGACGACTTTTGAGGCCAACTTCCGGCCCCTTGCGGCGCCGGTCGACAACGAGAACGTCCGCACAGTTGAAACCAGACTTGCTGCCTTCCTCCACGGCGATCACGGTGATGCCACCATTGTCCCAACATCGGAAAGGGAGGTCACTGACCATCTTCGCCGACTTCCCCAGACGAAGGCCCCGGGGCACGACAACGTTGATGGGAGAGTCCTCCGCATGCTGCCCAGGATTGCCATCCTGCATGTGGTCGCTCTCTTTAACGCCATCTTTCACCAACTGCGGTACCCAGAAGCTTGGAAGAAGGCTGTCGTCGTGGCGGTCCCAAAGCCGGGCAAAAACAGGACAGTACCGGAGCATTATCGCCCCATCAGTCTCCTCCCGACGCTGAGTAAAGTTTTCGAGAGGATCCTCCTCTCTAGGTTCGGCCGGCTGCTTCACCAGGACAACATCATTCCTCGGGAACAGTTTGGCTTCCGCCAGCACCACTCCACCACTCAACAGTTGCTCCGCGTCGTCGAGGAGGCGACACTGGCGTTCAACAATCGGGAGTTTTGCGGCCTTGTCTTGCTTGATGTGTCCAAGGCCTTTGACACCGTCTGGCACCACGGCCTGCTCTTCAAGTTGTTCCATCTCGGCATCCCTTCGTGCTTCGTCCGCCTACTTGGCAACTACCTTGAGGGCCGTACATTTGTCGTCCGAGTTGGCAGCACGACTTCCTCTGTTCGCCCGGTCCTTGCTGGAGTGCCACAAGGGAGCGTTCTGGGCCCGATATTGTATGCTGTCTACACCTCTGACCTGCCGATTTCCCCGAGGGTTGGTCGTGCCATCTATGCTGATGACACGGCCCTCTTCTCGCGCCATCGCAACATCGACGCCGTCCTCCGACGTCTGCAAGCTGCTCTGCAGGACCTCGAGCGCTGGGCCGCCGACTGGCGGATCGGCTTCAACGCCACCAAATCTCAGGCGATGCTCCTCACTCGCCGTCTCCCACCTGACGTGCCGCCCCTGGTGCTTTGTAATCAGGCCATCACCTGGACCACGACTGCTACCTACCTCGGGGTCATTCTCGATCGCACCCTGACATGGAAGCCTCACGTCACCGCTGTACACCGGAAGACATCTCAGAGGGCTGGGGCATTGTACCCCATGCTCAACGAAACTTCCTCGCTCCCTGTCGCCAACGGACTGCATATCTATCGCACGTGCATTCGTCCGGTTATGGACTATGCCTGTGAAGTCTGGGGCAATGCTGCCCCCTCCCATATTCAGAGGCTCCAGCAACTACAAAACAAGCTCTTGCGCCGAGTTTACCAAGTGCCGCGTGATTTCCCTCATCGCCCCCTCCATCAGGCGGCTGAGGAACCCCTCGTCCGGGAGAGATTTAAAGACGCAGCGCGCCGGTTTTATACTGCCACCCGCACTTCAGACAATCCCCTCGTCCGGAGGTTAGGACGACATAATGACCATCACGACCACTACAGGCGGCCCGTTGCCCTGATCGAATAATCAGGTCAGCCCAGAAGACTCACCACCACTTCTTCCTCTCAGCGATTTCCAGATATCATACGCGATGACCACCGCCAACCACACCCTGCAGCCTTGGTAGGAAATGCCTCTAGGTAAACCCTACGTTCACGATAGCCTGGGATGTTCCACACCCAGTCCAGACGAAAGGAGGCCGCGCGCGCCGGCACGCACTCCGCTGCTCGACTCGCTGCCGCTCGCACCGGTCGTTTTCGTTTCCGTTTCGTGTGCACCGTCGCTAGCCCATCGCCATGTCCGGACGCGGAAAGGGAGGCAAAGTCAAGGGCAAGTCAAAGTCCCGCTCAAGCAGGGCTGGGCTCCAGTTCCCGGTCGGCAGAATCCACCGCCTCCTGCGCAAGGGAAACTACGCAGAGCGCGTCGGCGCCGGGGCGCCCGTCTACCTCGCCGCCGTCATGGAGTACCTCGCGGCTGAGGTGCTCGAGCTGGCCGGAAACGCGGCCCGCGACAACAAGAAGACGCGCATCATCCCGCGCCACCTGCAGCTTGCCATCCGCAACGACGAGGAGCTCAACAAGCTCCTGTCGGGCGTCACCATCGCACAGGGTGGTGTCCTGCCCAACATCCAGGCCGTCCTGCTGCCAAAGAAGACCGAGAAGAAGGCCTAAAGGAGGCCAGGCAATCGCAGCCGCCGCGTGCTCCCCTGCACGCAACGCGCTTTGCCGGCTCGGCCCACAACAATCGGCCCTTTTCAGGGCCACCACACAAACCTACGTCCAAAGCAAAATTTCAGTCGTCCTCGCCGCACCTTGTTTTGTTTTTTAACTTTGCACTTTCACAGCACAGCCGCCGCCGGCGCACGTCCGCCATCTTGTCGTCCACACAGCCCGTGTGGCCCAACACACACACACACACACATTTTGCACGGTCGCAGTCGCCTTCCAAACGACAACGGCAGCAATAATGACCATTGTTAAAGGGAGGCGTGTCGACACACCGCCCTCCACTCCCGCGCGCAACGGCCGTCGACACGAACGAAACAGCTGATCCGGCCGCCTTGCCTCGGAAACCCCAACGCCGCCGCAAACACACAGAGCCAAACCACGCAAGCAAATAATCACCGCCTCTCGCACAACAACACACAGCCCGCCATCTCCGTCGCGATCGATACAAAGACACACAAACGAAGCAGCTCCACACACAGCCAGCCACATGACACGTTTCCTTTCCTTCTCCCCTCCCAGTCACATCACGTCGCTCACAAACGGAAAGAAAGAAAGAGAGAGAGAAACAAACAAACAACACAGCGCACACACGCAGCAACAACACAGACTCTTTCGCACTTTTCAACTTCCGAACAGTGTGGTGGCCCTGAAAAGGGCCGTTTTCTAGTCTCTCCCACCCACAAGCACGGCCGCGGGAAGGCCAGCGCCCGCTGCGACGCAGCCTAACCGCCGAAACCGTACAGGGTGCGCCCCTGCCTCTTCAGGGCGTACACCACGTCCATGGCCGTCACAGTCTTGCGCTTGGCGTGCTCAGTGTACGTCACCGCGTCGCGGATCACGTTCTCCAGGAACACCTTCAGCACCCCGCGGGTCTCCTCGTAGATCAGACCAGAGATGCGCTTCACGCCGCCCCTGCGAGCCAGGCGGCGGATGGCGGGCTTCGTGATGCCCTGGATGTTGTCGCGCAACACCTTGCGGTGCCGCTTGGCGCCACCCTTGCCGAGCCCCTTTCCTCCCTTGCCGCGGCCTGTCATCCTTCCTTCCTCGGGCAAAGCAAAACGTGCACAAACAGCAGCTGCAGCGGCTGGAGAGTCGGCTACGGTCTGCGCCCAGCGCGCCCGCCGCCCCCCTATATAGACTCTGGCCCGCCCTCCCCCCACCACGCGCAACCGAGGGCATATAAGCGCAGCACGGAGGCGCGCGGGCCCGTTGTCAAGGCAGCACCGGACGCCGCGCCGCACCTAACCTCCACGCACGCCGCTCCGCTACCGCTACCGCCATGGCCCGCACAAAGCAAACGGCCCGCAAGTCCACCGGCGGAAAGGCGCCGCGCAAACAGCTCGCCACCAAGGCGGCGAGGAAGAGCGCGCCCGCCACCGGAGGCGTCAAGAAGCCCCACCGCTACAGGCCGGGCACCGTCGCCCTGCGAGAAATCAGGCGCTACCAGAAGAGCACAGAGCTGCTCATCCGCAAGCTGCCATTCCAGCGCCTAGTGCGCGAGATCGCCCAGGACTTCAAGACCGACCTGCGCTTCCAGAGCTCCGCAGTCATGGCCCTGCAGGAGGCCAGCGAGGCCTACCTCGTCGGCCTCTTCGAAGACACCAACCTGTGCGCAATCCACGCCAAGCGCGTCACCATCATGCCCAAGGACATCCAGCTCGCGCGCCGCATCCGCGGCGAGCGCGCCTAAACCGCGCCGCGGCACCGCACCGCACAAACAAAAACGGCCCTTTTCAGGGCCACTAACATCTCTCCGTCGCGAGCAACCTTTGTCGGTCGCCTGCCTCTCGCCCCGCAACCCAAAAACAAAAACCACCACTTCCCGTCCGTCCGCCACACCCGCTCACTCTGCCTGCCTGCTAGCAGCGCGCAACAATCACACATCATCCCTCCCCGGCGCACAATACCCAACGGCCGACGTCACACCGCACGGGTGGCTGGCCGGCCGCCGCTTTCGTTTCGAAAACAAAAACAAAAACACCCGCACTCCACTCCGACGGCCAACGGCCAGGCAGGCGCGCTCGCTCGCTCTACACGCCACCGAAATCCCCCGCCGACTCCTTCCCACATCTCAACGTGCCCCCCGTTGCAAAACATAACACACACAAAGGAACAAAACAAAGACCAGACACGACTCGACAAGACGACAGACATCCGAGAAGAACGAACGCAGGCAAGCCAACCAACGTATTCAAACAAAACAACAACGTGACAGAAAACCAACCGTCGGCCGCCGCCACAAACACGGCGACAATCAACCACGACAACAACAACAACACCGCTTACCGCTACCGCCGCCCACACCCGCCACCGACCCCCGCAATCCAACCACCGCGGCACGCAAACAGCATCCCCACGGGCATACAGACAGACCCCCACACCAAACGCAACACGACAATCAAAACCTTCCCCGACGTGCTTTGATGGCCCTGAGAAGGGCCGTTTTGGGCCGCGCGTCTCTTGCGCGCCACTAGACGACGACGGGGGGTGGGGACGACGGAGCCAAGCGCCAAACCCTTCCTTTCCCATCTCTTTCTCCTCTACTCTACTTCTTCTTCTTGGGCGAAGCCTTCGCCTTAGACGGCGTCGTCGCCTTCTTCGGGCGCGGCGCCTTCGGCTTCTTCGTCGGAACCTTGGCGGCCTTCTTCGCCTTCGACGGCGACTTGGCCTTGGCCGGCTTGGCCGCAGCCGCCTTCTTCGCACCCGCGGGAGCGGCCGACGCCGCAGACGCCTTCTTGGCGGCGCCCGCCTTCCGACCGGTCGCCGCCTTCACGCCACCAGCCTTCTTTGCGCCGGCCGCACGGGCGCCCTTCTTCTCCTTGCTGGCCGGAGCGGCGCGCTTCTTCTTGGCACCGCCAGCACGAGCCTTGCCGCCCTCGGCCGCCCCCCCGCCGCCGCCGGCGCCGGCAAGCTTGAACGAGCCGGACGCGCCCTTCCCCTTCGTCTGCACCAGCTCGCCCGCCACGACGGCCGACTTGAGGTACTTCTTGATAAACGGCGCCAGCTTCTCCGCGTCCAGCTTGTAGTGCGCGGCTATGTACTTCTTGATCGCCTGCAGCGACGACCCGCCGCGCTCCTTCAGACTCTTGATGGCGGCCGTCACCATCTCAGAGGTGCGCGGGTGCGCAGGCTTGGCGCGCGGCTTCTTCGCAGACGACGCAGACTTGGCCTTCTTCGTAGTGCCGGTGGCGGCGGGTGCCGCAGCAGTCTCGTTCGTAGCCGCCTGATCTGCCATTTCGACGACGCGCGTAACACACAGCGAGAGCGAGCGGGACGGCAGGCACGCAAGCACAGCACAGCAGCAGAGCAGAGAATCACAAGGCCCAGCCAGTGTCGCGGGCGGGCGCGGACGGCCGAGAGAGCGGCCGCCACTCTGCGCGCCGCCGCGCCGCGCCTCCCGCGCATTCGGAGTTAGTCTTCCGACGAGAGCGGACGTGTCGCGCGAGAGCTCGTTATGTCTACGGACGCTACTCCGGCTGAGGGTGTGGCGGATCGCCGTCCGGCGGAGAATACTTCGTCGGCGGCCTCATCCGGCCCCCCACCTATGATGACCAGGCAACGCCTCCGTGAAAACGATCTGTTGACGACCTGTGCAAGGACTTTGGATCTCGGTATGGATTGCACTCATGACTCTTCGGGTGAAGATGACGACGGCCACCAGCAGCATAGTCGTAAGCGCACCGGCGACGCCGCCACCGGGGCAGATGACGGTTTCCGGAAGCCACCAAAGAAGAAGGTCTCGAAGCAGCCGCAGCGGCGGCCTGACACGGACGCGGTGCCAACGTCTAACCGCTACGACGTCATCCAAGACGGCGCGGACGACGTTCCACCGCCCCAGCAGCAACAGCAACAGCAGGGGGCGCAGCAGCCACCGTCCCAGCCTCAGCTGCAGCGGAAGGTGCCGCCCATTGTGTTGCAGTTTAAGAATTCCTACAAGCAACTGCACACGTGGTTAAAGGAACACTGTAAGCAGTCGTTTACTGCCAAGCAGACGGGGGGTGATACCCTCAAACTCAACCTCTCCTGTACTGAGGATTATGTGACTGTAATGGATATGGTTGGGCGAGAGGGTATCCCCATGTATACCTATCCAGCGGTCCGTCCGCCGACTCTGAAGGCGCTGTTGAAGCACATTCCGGCGTCTCTCACCCATGACGAACTGAAGGAAGAACTGGAGGACCTCGGCTTCGTCGCGACGGTGGTGGATTACCATCGTATGCCCGGGACCAATCAGCTTACTGGCCACCGCGTCGTCGTCCTGCAGGACACTCCTCGGCATCGGGAAATATTCCAGCTAACCAGGATTTACGACCTCTCCGTCACCGTGGAACGTCTGCGGAAGTCCCGTGGCCCGGTCCAATGCTTCCGGTGCCAAGGGTTCAACCACGTGGCCCGTCACTGCACTATGCCGCCTATGTGCGTCAAGTGTGGTGCTGGCCACGACAGCCGCCTTTGTCCACGAAGCAAGGATGAGCCGCCCGTCTGTGGCCTGTGTGGAGGCAGTCATCCTGCCAATTTTCGTTCCTGCGCGAAGCATAAGGAGGCTAGCCGTCGGCAGCGGGGTCTTCCGCCCGTCCCGCCTTCCCGACGTGCTGATACCCGACGGAGGCGACAACCGCCGCCCACACAGCCGGCCAGTGACAAGCGTACGTGGCCCTCCCTACTTGAACGCCGGTCCGCGATGATCCAGCCCGGTGTCACAGTGGCAGATGCACTAAAGGGCGTCTCCCAACCACGGGCGACCGCGGCTGCCGAGGTGCCCAGCGTCCCACCGCCTCCTGCACGCCAGGACCGCCAGCCAGCTTCTCCTTCGCCTACAGCTGTGCCTACTGTTGGACTCCAAGACGTTTTCCAGCTGCTGCAGCATCTGACCACGATGGTGACCGAGTTGACCACCGCCATCGTCAACCTGCCTGCAACCATCGCCGCCACAGTGGAGGCGACGATCTCACGCAGCCTTCGGGCTCCCACTGCCGCCACTTCAGTAGCCCAGCATGCCTAGACGCCGCCGCTTGGATGATTTCCGCATAGTGGCTTATAATGCCGCCAACCTCACCTACGACCTTGAGGAGCTTCGGCAGTTCTTGTTTGAACATGACGTGGACATATGCCTGGTGAATGAGACGTTTCTCAAACCAGGCATCCGCTCCAACATCGCAAATTACCGCTGCTTTCGGACCGACAGACCGACGCAGGGGGGTGGCACGGCGATCTTCATCCGCTCCTCCATCCCGCATTGTGAAATTCAACCGCCTGCCATCGGGTCTATAGAAGTCACTGCTGTCCGGGTTGAAACAGCCACTGGACCGGTCACGTTTATGGCTGTCTACCGGAGCCCTCGCCGCCAGCTCCTCATCGATGATGCCCGTCTCCTTCTGCGGACTCCAGGCAAATATTTCATCGCAGGTGACCTTAATTGCAAACATGCGGCCTGGAATTCATTGGTCACCAATCGTAATGGGCGCCTTCTACTCCAGGCCACTGAAGAGGTGAACGCGTATGTCTGTGGGCCCGTGGAGCCGACGTGTTATCCTAGCAGAGGGAGGCCCGACATTCTTGACATCGCCATTACTCGGGGACTTCATCAGTTCCTGACTGCTGAAGTCCTTCACGAACTGAACTCCGACCACCTGCCAGTTCTCTTTCAACTGGACGTCGCCCCGGTGCAGAGTACGGGCCGGCTCAATCTCAACCGCACGGACTGGCCGTGCTTTCAGCGTCGAGTTACTGCAGCCCTGCAGCGACAGGTGGATGGCGTCGGCGTTCACGAGGCCTCTGCAGCCCAGTTTGCTGATACACTCACAGCAGCTCTGGTGGGAGCGTCGCCCCGCCCGCGCACCAGCACAGTCGCATCTTCCGCTCTCCCAGCGGAAATCCTCCAGGACATACGCACACGTAATCGCCTCTGCAAGGAATGGCGTGTGACCAGGGACCCACAGCTGAAGCGCCACATCAACAGCCTGCGCCGTGACATCAAGGCCGCAATTGTCCAGCATAAGAATCGACGCTGGGCTGAGAAACTGCAGGCGTTCACCCCTGACCCCATGCACTGGAATGCGGTCCGCTTTTTTACGAAGCGCAGGACACGGATGCCCCCTCTTGCAACACCGACTGGGACGGCCTATCTACATGAGGATAAGGCGAATCTCCTTGCGGACATCTTTCAGGAGAATTTTACCCCCCTTCAAGAAGATGTGGACCAGCTACACGTCGACCAGGTTGACGCAGCAGTGCAGACCATCCTCCACGGGGATGGGGAGGAGGACCGTGACGACATACCACCTATTTCAGTGGCCGAAGTCCGTGCAAGCATCAAGGCTCTCCCGGCGTCCAAGGCTCCAGGTGTTGACGACATTACCGGCCGGGTCCTGAAGAACCTGCCGCTCCTGGCTGTGGTTCATCTCACTGCCATCTTCAATTGGGTTCTGCGGACTCGCACCTACCCTGCAGCGTGGAAGCACTCCATCGTTATTGCTGTTCCTAAGCCGGGCAAGGATCGGAAGGACCCAAAATCCTACCGGCCTATCAGTTTGCTTCCGCACATCAGCAAGCTGTTTGAGCGGCTTCTTCTTCAGCGACTCCGGACCATCCTGGATATTCGGGAAATCCTCCCCCCGGAACAGTTTGGATTCCGCAGCGGCCACTCCACGACCCAGCAGATTGTACGTGTTGTGGAGTACATCACTCGCGCCTTCAACAACCGGGAATACTGTGGAGCGGTTCTTCTAGATGTCACGAAGGCCTTTGACAGTGTTTGGCATGCTGGCCTTCTCTGGAAGATGGTCCACCTTGGGTTTCCCCGAGCGTACGTGCGCCTCATTGCGTCGTACCTACAGCACCGTACTTTCGCTGTCCGCGTTGACGCGGCTCTCTCCACTGCCAGACCTATCGTCGCCGGGGTGCCGCAGGGCTCCGTCCTGGGCCCCGTCCTTTATACTATATTTACCTCGGACCTTCCGACGTCGCCCCGAGTGGAGAAAGCCGTCTACGCCGACGATACGATGCTCTACACCAGGAGCCGGTGGCATGCCGCCATGCATTCCCGGTTGCAGCAGGCATGCGACGACCTCGAGATCTGGGCAGCTCGCTGGCGCATCCGGTTCAACCCCCTGAAGACACAGGCCATCGTCTTTACGAGGAAGACAACGATGCCGGCCCCGCCACTTCACCTTTACGGGACCGCTCTCCCCTGGCAGAAGACTGTCCGGTACCTGGGCGTCATCATGGACGATCGCCTACTCTGGAAGCCGCATATCGACACCGTCCGTGCCAAAGTCCACCAGCGGATGGGCGCACTGTACCCATTCCTTAATGAGGGGTCTGACCTCTCCATCCGGAATGGCCTCCTCATCTTCCGATTATTTATTCGGCCGATTGTTGACTATGCATGTGAGGCTTGGGGCAATGCAGCCCCCACGCATATCCAGCGTCTCCAGGCGCAACAGAATAAGATTCTTCGGCGGGTCTTCCATGTCCACCCGCAGTTCCCTCATCGCTACCTACACCAAGCAGCTGATGAATTGGACGTGATGCTCCGCATCCAGCAGACTGCCGACCGTTTTTACCGACGGTCGCATGCCTCTGCCAATCCCCTCATTCGAGACATTGGTGCTCCTCAAGATGTTCGCGACCGCTATCAGCGGCCTGTCGCACTCCTCGACAGATGAGAAACCGGGAGTGCACTAAGCGGACGCTGCTTGCAGCTCCGTCCCTATGATTCACTTTTTATAATCCCGCATACCCTGCTGCCATACCACAAATAAAGAAGTTCAACCCAATCTCTCTCCTCTGACGAATGCAGGCAATGCCGTCAGGTAAATCCTGTGTTATTCTCCTCTTCTTGGGACATACGACTGGCGGATGGGCCTCCCGCGCTTGCTACCGCCCAACGTCCGACAGCCTGTGCGGAGCAGCCCCAAACCTGCGCCACAACCGCCCGCGCCTTTCAAACCACCGAGGATGGGGCTACACACAGCCACACCACAGTCGCCAACCAGTCGCCACGGCAGCGCCGCAAACCACGGCCAAACTGCAGCTACCGCGCGCTACAGCCTGGGTCGGCCCGCCGAGAATCGCCGCCCCCGCCCAAATGCCGCCCCCACAGCCCCAGCCGACGACCCGCCACAATGGCCAAACCTTCGGCAAAACTCCCACACCGTCGCCGCGGCAGCCCGGCCAGCGCGGCCGGCGCCACAGCCACACAAGCCGAGGCGTGCGGCGATGACGGCCGTGCAAACGCGCCTCCGCCGCCCCATCGCCTTCCGTCGCCCTCCCGCCGTTTCCCGATCGGCCCGCAGCCGTCGGGCCACATCGCGCGCCGTCCTCCTCCTCTCGCCGGCCAACATTCACAGCCGTTTCTCACCAATTGCCCGCCGCAAACGGACGCCGCCTGCGCAACAGGCGCCGCCGCCCCTCGCCGCTTCCGACCCAACCCCTCGACCGAGGCAAACCGCAATCCGAATCTACAGACCAACCCAATCTGCCGTCAAGCACACACGACAGCCGACCTTACACGTTACGCGTTACACATTACGTTTACACGTCTACGTTAGGTTAGGTTAGGTGGACGTGGGTTAGGTTAAGGGGACTTGGGTTAGGTTAAGCGTCAAACTTAGGTTAAGCATTCAAACACGTCAGGCGTCAGAGGTTAGGTTAGGTTAGGTTACACGTTAGGTTAAGGGGTCAGTGCTAGGTTAAAAAGCGTCAAACGTAGGTTAAAAAAGCGTTCAAACGTGAGGCGTGAGCCGGACAGCTTACCTTACGTAGACGTTAGGGGCTCACAGGCTGAGCTCACCTCGCCACACCACAGGTTAGGTTCGGTTCGGTTCGCTCGGCTCAGCGTAAAGCGCCGAGGTCAGGGTTACGTTCGTTCACCTTCGGGCGCCACACTTTCGGTTGAAAGGTCGCGACGGGACGACGTCGGCACGCACGCCGCAAACGAACAAAAACGTACAGACGACGTCGGAAACCGCCGACAGACGGGGGAGCAGCACGACCACGACCAGACACCGAGCGCGAACGAGACACACGCGAACCACCCCCACCGGCCAAAGGGCACCACACAACAACCCAGAGCACCACGTGTCGACACCAGAGCAACCCGCCGCTCACGCGACATGGCTGGCACCGAAGGGCAACCGCCCGCAACTGCGCTTTCCGCGCCGGCCCGGATGCACGTCGTGCTACAACAACACCACTACCGTACACAGCCGCTGTTCACAACATCACTATCAATGGCGCGCCCGCGGCTCGCCGCCGTCGCAGTCGCAGCCCCAACGCCAGCACTTTTGCACCACCATTCACACGCACCGCAACACAGCTCGCCGACACAGCCGAACAAAACAAACACCACACAACAACAGCAACAACAACGCCGCCGCCTCTACTTGTGCCGGCGACCCACCCCGCCGATGGCGCACCTTTCGCCAGCCGGCAATCGACACACACGCACCCACCCACCGGGGCCCAGTGCAAAAAAAAAAAAAAAAAAAAAAAAAAAAAAAAAAACACACAAAAACAAAAAAACCAAACAACACAAACGACACGGGAAGCGCACACCGCCACTTCGCGCGCACGCCACCAACCAGTCGTCGTCTCAAAATAACAAACACAAACAAAATAAACTAACAACTAGGGCAACACAAAACAAAAACGCCTCGCACGAACCGAACCGCCCACAAAAAGGACAAGCACACGCACAGCCTCTGCTGACGACCACGACGCAGCGGCACGCTGCTCCTGTCCCGCGCCCCGCGCCCCGCGCCACACTCGATTCACAACTCACGCGACACCGTCAACGACGGGCTCGCTTCCCGCAACCTACCACCTTTCCGCCACGACGCACAGCCCCAGCCCCACCCGACGACTGCACTTTCACCACCGCCTCCCCCTTCCCCCCCAAAACACACACACACACACACACACACACACACACACACACACACAGCCAGCCAAAAACGCACTCGCGACCCACACATGCACGTGCATCGGCACACGCCAACCAGTCAACGTCGACAACCACACGCAAGGCTCGAAACGAAAACGAAACCGGCGTCCTTCCACGTTGCCATCAAGCTACGCGACACAAGACACAAGGAACCAACACAACAGCCGGCCCCACTAATTCCCACTCTCACGCCGCAAAAAGCACACCGACACCGCCAAACACGCACGCACATTCCCCTTCGCACTGACACCACCGACCGGCTCGCTACCACACACCTCTCGGCAGCCGTTTTCACGCCAATTCGCCACACCGCCCACACAGTCGACAAGCGCCCGCCCTGTACGGCACACGCAACGACGCAGCGCAGCAAAGGGCGCCCGCAACACATACCTCTCCGCCGCCCGACGCGCCAACCGCCACGCCACACCACACCGCACCGCCAGCCACTCGCAAATTGTGCACTGCCACCAGCCACACGTCCAACACGCCGCGCCGCCTCCGGCCACCCGCCAGGGGGCGCTCACGTCCGCGACAACAGCGCGGCCCGCCGGGCCGGGCCGAACCGAACCGAGCCGCCGCTGCTCTGCACTCGGCACGGCCACACCCTGCTGCAGACCGGGCTCGTCCCTCTGTACGCGTCTGCCTGCGCATCAACACAACACGACCTTTTGTTTTTTTTTTTTCTCTCTCTACCGCCATCCCTTCTTCTCGCGTTTTACTCGTTGTTGCAGCAGCGGCGCACACCTACACATCCACAGCCCCAGCCGAGCCGGCCTCACCTCAGGGCCCGCCGCCAGCGTCTCCTCCTCGGGCACAGGTGCGGTGCTGTGGCCGCCCATCCAACCGCATTGCTGGCCGTCCAGCCACCAGGCGTTCCCACTGCCGCGAGCCACGCCGCGCACCGACCCTGCTGCAGAAAACGAAGCATAGCCAGAGACCGACCGATACACAAAGCAAGCCGTCGCCTCGCCTCTTGTCCTTCCTGCCTTCCTTCCGCCCCCGCCCTTCTCACACCACCGCCTCTCCACTTTCGCCCCCCCCTCCTTTTTTTTTTTTTTTTTTGTTTTCTTCTTTCTTTCTTTCTTTCTTTGGCCCTCTCTCCTTCCCGCCATGGCGGTTACGGCACCGCGCTGCAGCGGCAGATTTTTTTGCGCCCACACGCCTACTCCTACCACCATTAACCTTGCCCTGCCCTGCCCTGCCCTGCCCTGCCCTGCCCATCAACGTCGCAGTCGAACCGACGCTTGCCAACACACTGCCCACGTTCCTTTCTCTTTTCGGCCTACGCCCATTACGCGCCGCCGCCACAGCACCTTCCCTTCCCACAACACACCGACGTCATCACACGCACCCAAAACAGGGGCCACGACCGTGTTCCTCGCCCACTCCCATCCCGCACGGTACGCACATTCCCAACTACTACCGCGCACCCTCCCTTTCCAATCTGTGTGTCTCTGTGTCTGTGTCCTGTCCGCGCGTGACGCCTCTCAACATCCGCCGTCCCCCGTCCCGTTTTCGCCCCCATGCCGTCGTCGCGCCGCCTCCTCCCCGTCCACCGCCGCCCCTGTCCGCCCCGCACCACACCATACACCGCTGCTTGTCCCGGCCGTTGCCACCAAAGGCGCCGACCGCAAACGCGCCACGCCGCAGCCCCCGTGCGTCTCGCGCTCGCTTGCATCTCCGTGCCGACGCTGCCTCTCTTCCCGCTCGCACTCGACCTCGACAACACAGTCTTTGGCTCCGCCACTGCGTGTTCCGGTGGTACGCACGCTGCAACACGTATGTATTCATTACCAGAGCGATGGCGAGGCATGACAGCATCTCTGTCTGACCAGAGAGTTCTTTATCGCTGCTAGTCGGCGCTTGGACCGCGCCAGACGACAGTAGTGGCACGCACCGGGTCGCCAGGAACAGTTGTTATATATATATTGTAGCGCGAGTCGGGAGAGGTAGTAGTCGGTCGACAGTAGTAGCGGGTGGACGGTTGTACTGAGCGGGCGTCGGCGGCGTGCTCTGCTCGTCTCGCGACTCTGGTCACGGTTCGGGACGATGTATAGTCTATTGTGTTATAATCAAAAGGTGGTGTGACGCTGCATTGCGCAAATCTGATAACGTATGTTCATTGTACTTATTTTGTTCAACAACAAAAGCCCCACTATTACTTTTTTTCTAAAGTAACTTTTGTCTCTTAACGAAAAACATTCACTTTTTAAAGACTACTTCCTATGGCATTTCCCTCCAAGGAGTGCAATTAATTACCAGCCAGCACTCATTCATTGCACACAGCTGTGTAAGGGGTATCTACAATTGAGGAGCGGATATAAATGCAATTTTTTTGTTTTTTTTTGTTTTTTTTTTTTTTTTTTTTTTTTTTGTGTGTGTGTGTGTGTGTTGTAACCTCCCAGCAAAATTTAAAATAATGGACAATGTTATTTACGGATGCTAATGGACATTGCGCTAATTGTAACCTCGCCCACAATGAGAGGTATTGAAAATGGCAACAAAAATGTGAAATTCGCAATCTGACTCAAATATAAAGTCTTCACACAACATTTAAAAAAGTCCGTTCAGTGACAAGAAACTTCAATTAAACCGAAATATCGGTCTTTGGCCCTGTGCAAAACAATCAGAATTAAAGTCTTACCTCCGAATAAATGGATGTCACATTTCTGCTCTGGTTGTTGCGCAGCGCTTGGAGGAACTGCATTGCAAATAATAATATTCTCTTTTTTTGTGATTTTAGTGACATTTTTCTTCAAAGAAGTGGAATGAAATGTGAAGTGCAACGAACTCTTTAGTTCAATAAACAATTAAATGTTTGAAAAATGCTTTTGAAATAAAAATTATTATTGGGGAACTTGTTGGAGAATAATTACAATAAATACAATTTTTCATTATCTAATGATTATATTAATTAACAGTATACCTTATTCACCATCTTGACCAGTGTTGCCGACCGCCTACATCACACAACCGCGCTCGGCTGCTACTACTGACCGACCGCTCTGCATGACGACTATTAGCGTACTGCACGCGACGACTACTGACAGAGTACAGCCCTCAACTACACATAGCTACGGACTCGCAACGACTACTGACTGACTGAGAACCGCTCGCAACACTCGCGCAGTCCAGCGCAAACTCTCTGGTCACAGATGCTACAATGTCTCGCCATCGCTACTATGTTACATACGTGTTTCAGTGTCTTTTTCATTGGGGTAACGATCTTTGGCTCTTTTTATTCTGAATACAGGGCCAAGGGTCAACGCTGCTGCCCTTATACAATTTATCAGGTTTCATTATGTCTGTTGCAATGTTACATACGGTTCACTCTTTCATTAATATTATCGTTGGGTTTGTTTTGTAGGGACGTTAACATTCTGGCACATTTTTATTATCATCGGACTCTCTGCTATTTGTGCAGGGAGGTTATACCTGGGTCCATTTCCATTTTAATATTGATAGACTTTTTGTTTTCTCGTTGTTTTTCCTTCTTTTTTTTTTGTTTTGTTTTTCCCGCTCTCACCACCACCGCCGCATCACGCCTTCCGTTTTCTTGGTTTCTTTTCTGTTCTTCAACTGCTTCAACATCACCGCGCCCCATTTCCACACCACAGCCATCAGCCTCCAAGACGGGCGGGCGCAGTGTGCCATTTCCGGCGCACAAGCACACCCGTACGGTACTCTCCTCGCCCCCACGCCACCAACAACACAGCGACCACGCGGCTTTCAGGCATGGCACGGCACCGGCGAAATGCGCCGCCCCCGCCCCTCCGCGCATCCGTCCGTCTCGCCACGTTCACTGACAGCCGCGTCTGCGGCTACACCACGACAACCACAACACAACACCGCTCCCCTCCCTGGCAACTCACATTGTTTTTCTCCTCCTCTTTTGCACAAACCACAACGCCGAGCACAGGCGCAAGCCACCCACACCGCGCCCCTCCCCGTCCCGTCTTTGGCCGCCGCTCCTCGTTTGCCCCCTCCCATCTCCCGAAATGCCATGCCAGCAGCGTTACGCATGCCCCTCCCCTGTCCACACAACACTACCGCCTAACGAACAGCCTTCCGGGCCACATGCAGGGCACGCCCACCTCCAAACACTGCCAATTCACGGACGCACGCACACACACACTCACTTTCTCGACACCTTTCTGTACGGAGGGTGCGTCATCTCGACCGTGACAGAGTGACGGCAACTATCGACGATCCATTTCCCCCCAATGGTAAAACATGTCCACTAACACCTACATACATCATTCACGTACACAGACAATAGCATACACACAATGGGAGGGCACACGAACATGGACGGCACGGCACTGTCATACACTCTTCCTCAGAACCATATCAACAAACGTTACGTACATCCGGGAAAGCGAAAGCGAAAGCAAAAGCAAAGGCAAAGCCCAATGCAGCCGTCAAAGGTAACGTTCACCACGGCAGACACTTGCAGCCGCGCCGCCGTTAAACGCATTTCAGTGCGGCTCCAATACGCCTCCGACACGGGAACGTTCCGTTGCTCTACGAATGCGTTTCTCCCCTTTTTCCCTTCCTCTCTCTTTTGCCCCCCCTCCTTGCACTCTTGCCTCATTCCTCACGTTCTGCCCAGACATTCGACCGATCAAAGTCAACCTTTCGTTACCGTTCTCAGCGCGACGGTGTACAACAGTATGACGGGTGTGCCCAAGACTTCGGTTCAGTTGCGTGACGCCCGTCTATCGCGCCGATCGACAGTTACTCAGGGGGCGACGGATCGGACCACGTCACCGACACACAAAACACTTTCAAACAAACAAATACGCACCGGATGGACACAGACAAACACGTGTACAGACATTCGCCAAACAAACGACCGCCGCCGCCGCCGCCGCCGCCGCCGTCGTCGTCTAGCGTCGCGCTTACTGTACTGCACTGGACACGCGTGCATCTTGAATGACGACATCGGTGTGCGTGCGTCGTACGCAATCAGTCAGACACGGCTATCAAACATCAGAGTCGAATGGTACATCATCGTGCGTGTTCGCCGTACACGTACAGTACAATACAACAACAATGCGTCTTAATGGCACGTTCATTTCAACGTCACTCACACACCTCCACGCTGCAGTTACGTCGCACCATTGTCAAACTCGGCGTACAGCAAAGGGAATAGTGGGCGGCAAAAAAAAAAAAAAACAACCAAACAAAAACATTTCACATTTCACCCTCGCCATGTATGATGTGCAAAAAAACAAACCCGCAAACGGCCGTCGTTACGGTGACACAAAAGTCGCCGATCGCACAGTCCCCCCTCGCAGACGGGTAACACACACACACACACCAACAACACCAATGGGTCAAAAACCACGCCAACGAGGCGTGCCACCATTCCACGCCACGGCGACCAACCTCGTGGCCGTACCCCGCGCAACACGCTTTGACGCGCCCCCCCACCCACAATCAAAATGCACACATACATCACAGCCGTCCACACAAACAACAACAACAATTCCGCCCTTCCCGCAAAAGGCAAGTTGGTGGCCCTGAAAAGGGCCGTTTTGCCGCTCTCGCAACGGAGGAGCCTTCTCCATCCTTCCTTCCATTCCAGAGCCACCTCCTTACTTGGAGCTCGTGTACTTGGTCACCGCCTTCGTGCCCTCGCTCACGGCGTGCTTGGCCAGCTCGCCAGGCAGCAACAGCCGCACAGCGGTCTGGATCTCGCGGGACGTGATGGTCGAGCGCTTGTTGTAGTGCGCCAGCCGAGAAGCCTCGGCCGCAATGCGCTCGAAAATGTCGTTCACGAAGCTGTTCATGATGCTCATCGCCTTCGACGAGATGCCCGTGTCAGGGTGCACCTGCTTCAGCACCTTGTAGATGTAGATGGCATAGCTCTCCTTCCTCTTGCGCTTCTTCTTCTTGTCGCCCTTCGAAATGTTCTTCTGCGCCTTGCCAGCCTTCTTGGCGGCCTTCCCGCTAGTCTTGGGCGGCATCTCGAACCAACGTACGGCAGCAGCAACACCAGTACCAAGCGCTCCGCTCTAGTCAGCGTCTCCCCACACAGTGGCACCCGCCGCCAGCCGCCGCCGCACCTTTACCAGCTCGCCCTGTTGCGGCCGCCGACCAATGGGGCGCGCGCGCAACCGGCCGCCGCACCCGAGCCCATAAAGCACCTTCACCCCGGCTGCGCCGGCACGCACTCCTGTGCTTGACTCGCTGCGACGCGGACTCTGTGCTGCTAGCCTCGAGCCTCGAGAACACAAAGAGCGAACAAAGGAAGCGGGAAATGCCTTCCACTGAGGTGTAAGCGCACTCCCGTCCTGAGTTCACTCCAAGATATAAAAGCAAATTGTCGTGTCTCCCATCACAGCTAGGCGAGATGTTCTGGAAAGCTGGAACGTAGGGAAACCGATAGTCAGGGATTGTCGCAAGTCAGGGCCCTGTCCGCGGACAGACCAGCCCGCGCTTGCAGCGCAAAGGCCAGAATAATAGGGTGAGTTTCACATTACACACATTACACCACACAGAAAAACTACTGCCATAACACAGCAACACGCGGAAGGACGACATGTCGTCCCACGCGACTACCAGCGCGTGCGAAAGCTCGCGCATAATCATTGCGGGTGACAACACTGCACCGACGATGACGACCGCGAACCCAAATCCGACCCTGCCACTGACACCGGACCAAGAGTTGATGCCACCACCGAATCACGACCCAGCACCCGCCCACGCATCGGACAAAATACTGTCTGACGCAACGGATGACGAAAGTCAACAAACTGGAGACCGCAAACGGACTAGGAAGACGAGCACTAACCCAAAGTCAAGACCCAAAAAACCTGGGGACTCAAAACCGAAGCAGACAAAAGCGCCACAAACAACAAATAAGGAGTCACCGATCGACAAACCCCAGCTACAGGACAACCCACCACTCCATCAGAGCACACAAGAAACGACAGAAACACACAAAAAAACTGGGGAACAAGATGATGACGACGGGGAATGGGAGACAACAACCAGCAAGCGTACACGACGTAACACGGCAGACAAAACGGACACTCAAGAACAACCAGTAATTCAAACCAGAGAAGAAATCAAACTAAAAGTTGAAAATCTCAACTCAGACGAAACGCAAAAAACACTCTACGAACAACTAAAGAGATACAATGTACTCCAACATATTACAACCATGGAAGTACACAGAAATCAGACAGCGCTCATAACAAGCCAACACCCTGACATAGAAACCATAATCCACAAAACCATCTGTACCCAATACCGACCTGAGGCAAAAGTCAGCAGAATTAGCAAACCCTTCCGTCAAACACAACAAAAACACTTTAACGAACCACTGCTCAGTGTAGTCATCACAAAAGTCGAGTACGAAATAACAGAAAAAGACATTGAGGAAGAGCTAACGAACTTAGGACTGCAATACACAAAAGTGAAAAGGATCATGTCCAGGGAATATGGAAAACCCATACAAAAAATGCGGGTAATCACCAGAAGTAAAGACACAATCGACAGCCTGTTAAAGAACCATTTCAAACTATTCTGCAAGTTCCACCCAGTTGAAGAATCGCACATACCACCACCACAGCCTGCACAGTGCGCCAAATGTCACACATTTGAACACACCACAGAAAATTGCAAAAGCAAAATCCGATGCAATAGGTGCGGAGGCCCACACGTAATCGCGGCATGCCAACAAGAACCTGGCAAACCAATTTGCGTAAACTGCTCAGGTGAACACCTATCAACAGACGTCAAATGCCCCAAGCGCCCAAAGGCGCCGACATCAATCGAAGCGACGGCTAAAATTATATGCACCGACGAACCCGTGCACATAAAAACAACTGGCAACAAATGCGATGAACCACAAGCGGTAGCATGCGAAGACTTCCTCAGGGCAACAACACTCGCCCTAATGAACATACTTCCAGACAGAAAAAACCTGGTCCTGAGCGCTATGAGGGAGGTCTCCAAAACCTTCTTTAAACGCGAAATAAACGTCACACAGGCATGGAACAAGGTCCACTTCAGCATCTCACCAGTCAGCGACAACAAAAAAGCGCAGGGGGAGAGAAACAACCACACAAATAATCAATCACCTTCGCAGACATGATCAAGAACAGTGCGAAACTCGGCTTCGTTAATGCCAATGGTTTTAACACGAAGAAACCGCTCATTGAGCGGCTCATAAGGGGCGAAAATGTGCAAATACTAGGCATCACAGAAACCAGGGCAGGACAGGCACCCATCAGCATATCAAACCACACATGCTACCGCAAGGATTCCATAACAGAAGCCAGACACAGGGGATGGGCCCACGGGGGAGTAGCACTGTTACATCACAAAAAAATACCAGCAGTACAGATACAGCTCCCACAATGCTACGACGACCAACAAATCATTGTAATTAAAGTAGCGACCAGACATATAAAAACAGTACACGTAGCCATACTTTATGTGCCGCCAACCGAGGAACTATCGAAAAACTTAATACAACACATAACCACATTGGGGCCAAGCATCATATTCGGAGACTTCAACGCCAGATCCGTCAACTTTGGAGACCATAGGACTAACAGAAATGGAACAATACTGGAGGAACTACTACAGGAGAACGAACACATCATAAAGTTACCCAATGAAGAGCCAACATTCATAAACCACACGGGAACCTCAATACCAGACCATGTACTCATCACAACCAACATAGCGCGGCACATAGGGGATATAACAATAGGAGAAAGCATCGGCAGCGACCATCTACCACTACTCATGAAAACAACGCTACTTTACCCCGAAACAACGAAACCAGAGAAAAAGACATTTAAAGACAGAAAAAATATAGATGCAGAAAAATACGTCCAACACATAACGCAAAACCTTACAATAACCGACGCGGACATAACGACGGAGAACGACATGGAAACACTTAACGAACACATAACAAGCACAATCAATGAAGCCATAGAAATTAGTGCACCAACAAGGACCATAATAGAGGGGAGACCTAAGATTCCGGCAACCATCCTGACACTAATTAAACAAAAAAGGCAGGTCTATGCCCAATACAAGAGGACTGGGGACCCAACTGTAAAAAATCAGTGGAACAGGTTAAATGGACAAGTCAGGCACCTACTCAGGGAGTACAGAGCCAAAACTCTGAATGAAAAAATACAAAAACTTGATCCAAAAGATCCAGCAGACTTTTGGCGTAAATTCAAAAGAATTACAGAACAAAAACAAGGCGAAGAAACACCACTAATCGTTAACGGTGAAATAACGACATCTGAAAGAGACAAAGCCCAAGCATTCATGGAAACACTAAAAGAAGTTTACACACACCCGCTAGACGCCAGGTTCGACGACAAACAACAAAGAACAATAGAGATGGAAACCACCAAACACCTGGAAGAAACGTATCACAACATATACGACGAAGACCAAATGGCACTTCTAACAGATATCACGACAACAGAAATCAGACAGGCAATAGCCAGCGGAAAAGTCACGGCACCAGGCGCGGACGGCATCACTCGCAGGCACCTGAGACTAATACCAGCAGACATAATAACACCAGCACTACAGAAACTCTACAACGCAGCACTAAATCTACATAAAACACCACAGCAGTGGAAAAATGCTGAGATTAGGATGCTACCGAAACCCAACAAACCAAAACACGACGCCAGGTCATACAGACCCATTGCCCTACTACCGGTTATCGCCAAAACATTCGAAACTATTCTAACAGAAAGACTACAAAAATTCGCGGACAACAAAAATATACTACCTGACGAACAAGCAGGCTTCCGAAAAAACAGAAGCACAATAGACCCGATCTTAAGAATGATCAGTAGTAGCGTTGAGGCAATAAACAGCGGAAACGCGGCAGCAACGCTCCTACTGGACATTGAAAGGGCCTTTGATAAAGTATGGCATATGGGTCTGATTAACAAGCTCATCAAATACAGAATCCCAATCGAGACAATAAAGCTCATACAAAACATAATAACGGAGCGGTACATCCGAATTAAAGTAGGGAGCGAACTGTCCGAGAGATTCCAACCAAAGGCAGGCGTACCCCAAGGAGCCATAATATCGCCACTGCTCTATAACTTATACACAGCTGACATCCCAATTCCAGTAGGACTAAACGAGGAAATAGCCCTCTACGCCGATGATACAGCTTTCTGGTGTCAGGCGGCTACTACAGAATTAATAGCCTCAAAAACAAATAGATACATCCAGGCGCTAGAAGAATGGATGTCGGTCTGGAGAATCCGCCCCAACCCTACTAAATCACAACTACTGATAATAAGGCATAGAAATCTAACACAAGATAATAAACAAGACCCAAAGAACGCCCAAATAGCACTATGGGGACAGAAACTTGTACCAACAAAGACAGCGAAATACCTTGGACTTGAAATTGACAATCTGCTTAACTGGGAGAGGAACACCACGCAAAAAATAGGAATGGCAAACGCAAAACTAACTAGGATCCGACTACTTCAACACCGAAATGGAGGAGCCTCTACACCTGTGGCACTACACATATACAAAATGTACGTACGACCAATCATAGAATATGGTGCGATAGCCTGGTGCGGAACAACAACCCAGTGCAACAAGATAATGTCCGCAGATAGAAGAATGCTGAGGACAATCGGCAAAATCCCATATGAACGGACAGCCACGCTACACACCACTCTTGGGATTGACCCAATGGAAAACCGACTCCTAAAACAAATTGCCACATACGGAAACAATAGGTTACAAACAAATGAAAATATAAAACAGCTCATACAGAGAACTCCGTATCACCTAAACATACCTAGATTTAAATACCCGTATCCGCCACTCATAATAGCAATAGCGACAGAAAAAATCCATCCAGGGAAACACCCAGACATCAAGACCATCACAGAAGACAAGGAATTACCACATCACCTACAAACACAATAAAATACAAAAAAAAAAAAAAAAAAAAAAAAGACACAAGAACAAGGAACCCAACCCAACTCCAGCTGAGGTTTTAGGGGGTTTCCCTCAGCCGTAAGGTAAATACCGGAGTTGCGTATATCCCCCTGCACAAAAAGTGCAAAATGACAATAATATCAAAAAGAAAAGAACAAAAAATTCAGAAACCAAACCAAAAACAAAGAAAGATCCTATACCCTATGAAGCAAAATAAATGGTACCACCACAGAAAAACGTAAGAATATGCTAAGGCTCCAAAGCGGCAATAAGCCCTCCATGAGCCCGCCCCACCCTTCCGGTGGAGGAATGAAAGTTTTAAAAAAAAAAAAAAAAAAAAAAAAAAAAAAAAAAAAAAAAAAAAAAAAAAAAAAAAACTCCGCTGCTCGACTCGCTGCCGCTCGCACCGGTCGTTTTCGTTTCCGTTTCGTGTGCACCGTCGCTAGCCCATCGCCATGTCCGGACGCGGAAAGGGAGGCAAAGTCAAGGGCAAGTCAAAGTCCCGCTCAAGCAGGGCTGGGCTCCAGTTCCCGGTCGGCAGAATCCACCGCCTCCTGCGCAAGGGAAACTACGCAGAGCGCGTCGGCGCCGGGGCGCCCGTCTACCTCGCCGCCGTCATGGAGTACCTCGCGGCTGAGGTGCTCGAGCTGGCCGGAAACGCGGCCCGCGACAACAAGAAGACGCGCATCATCCCGCGCCACCTGCAGCTTGCCATCCGCAACGACGAGGAGCTCAACAAGCTCCTGTCGGGCGTCACCATCGCACAGGGTGGTGTCCTGCCCAACATCCAGGCCGTCCTGCTGCCAAAGAAGACCGAGAAGAAGGCCTAAAGGAGGCCAGGCAATCGCAGCCGCCGCGTGCTCCCCTGCACGCAACGCGCTTTGCCGGCTCGGCCCACAACAATCGGCCCTTTTCAGGGCCACCACACAAACCTACGTCCAAAGCAAAATTTCAGTCGTCCTCGCCGCACCTTGTTTTGTTTTTTAACTTTGCACTTTCACAGCACAGCCGCCGCCGGCGCACGTCCGCCATCTTGTCGTCCACACAGCCCGTGTGGCCCAACACACACACACACACACATTTTGCACGGTCGCAGTCGCCTTCCAAACGACAACGGCAGCAATAATGACCATTGTTAAAGGGAGGCGTGTCGACACACCGCCCTCCACTCCCGCGCGCAACGGCCGTCGACACGAACGAAACAGCTGATCCGGCCGCCTTGCCTCGGAAACCCCAACGCCGCCGCAAACACACAGAGCCAAACCACGCAAGCAAATAATCACCGCCTCTCGCACAACAACACACAGCCCGCCATCTCCGTCGCGATCGATACAAAGACACACAAACGAAGCAGCTCCACACACAGCCAGCCACATGACACGTTTCCTTTCCTTCTCCCCTCCCAGTCACATCACGTCGCTCACAAACGGAAAGAAAGAAACAAAGAAAGAAAGAGAGAGAGAAACAAACAAACAACACAGCGCACACACGCAGCAACAACACAGACTCTTTCGCACTTTTCAACTTCCGAACAGTGTGGTGGCCCTGAAAAGGGCCGTTTTCTAGTCTCTCCCACCCACAAGCACGGCCGCGGGAAGGCCAGCGCCCGCTGCGACGCAGCCTAACCGCCGAAACCGTACAGGGTGCGCCCCTGCCTCTTCAGGGCGTACACCACGTCCATGGCCGTCACAGTCTTGCGCTTGGCGTGCTCAGTGTACGTCACCGCGTCGCGGATCACGTTCTCCAGGAACACCTTCAGCACCCCGCGGGTCTCCTCGTAGATCAGACCAGAGATGCGCTTCACGCCGCCCCTGCGAGCCAGGCGGCGGATGGCGGGCTTCGTGATGCCCTGGATGTTGTCGCGCAACACCTTGCGGTGCCGCTTGGCGCCACCCTTGCCGAGCCCCTTTCCTCCCTTGCCGCGGCCTGTCATCCTTCCTTCCTCGGGCAAAGCAAAACGTGCACAAACAGCAGCTGCAGCGGCTGGAGAGTCGGCTACGGTCTGCGCCCAGCGCGCCCGCCGCCCCCCCTATATAGACTCTGGCCCGCCCTCCCCCCACCACGCGCAACCGAGGGCATATAAGCGCAGCACGGAGGCGCGCGGGCCCGTTGTCAAGGCAGCACCGGACGCCGCGCCGCACCTAACCTCCACGCACGCCGCTCCGCTACCGCTACCGCCATGGCCCGCACAAAGCAAACGGCCCGCAAGTCCACCGGCGGAAAGGCGCCGCGCAAACAGCTCGCCACCAAGGCGGCGAGGAAGAGCGCGCCCGCCACCGGAGGCGTCAAGAAGCCCCACCGCTACAGGCCGGGCACCGTCGCCCTGCGAGAAATCAGGCGCTACCAGAAGAGCACAGAGCTGCTCATCCGCAAGCTGCCATTCCAGCGCCTAGTGCGCGAGATCGCCCAGGACTTCAAGACCGACCTGCGCTTCCAGAGCTCCGCAGTCATGGCCCTGCAGGAGGCCAGCGAGGCCTACCTCGTCGGCCTCTTCGAAGACACCAACCTGTGCGCAATCCACGCCAAGCGCGTCACCATCATGCCCAAGGACATCCAGCTCGCGCGCCGCATCCGCGGCGAGCGCGCCTAAACCGCGCCGCGGCACCGCACCGCACAAACAAAAACGGCCCTTTTCAGGGCCACTAACATCTCTCCGTCGCGAGCAACCTTTGTCGGTCGCCTGCCTCTCGCCCCGCAACCCAAAAACAAAAACCACCACTTCCCGTCCGTCCGCCACACCCGCTCACTCTGCCTGCCTGCTAGCAGCGCGCAACAATCACACATCATCCCTCCCCGGCGCACAATACCCAACGGCCGACGTCACACCGCACGGGTGGCTGGCCGGCCGCCGCTTTCGTTTCGAAAACAAAAACAAAAACACCCGCACTCCACTCCGACGGCCAACGGCCAGGCAGGCGCGCTCGCTCGCTCTACACGCCACCGAAATCCCCCGCCGACTCCTTCCCACATCTCAACGTGCCCCCCGTTGCAAAACATAACACACACAAAGGAACAAAACAAAGACCAGACACGACTCGACAAGACGACAGACATCCGAGAAGAACGAACGCAGGCAAGCCAACCAACGTATTCAAACAAAACAACAACGTGACAGAAAACCAACCGTCGGCCGCCGCCACAAACACGGCGACAATCAACCACGACAACAACAACAACACCGCTTACCGCTACCGCCGCCCACACCCGCCACCGACCCCCGCAATCCAACCACCGCGGCACGCAAACAGCATCCCCACGGGCATACAGACAGACCCCCACACCAAACGCAACACGACAATCAAAACCTTCCCCGACGTGCTTTGATGGCCCTGAGAAGGGCCGTTTTGGGCCGCGCGTCTCTTGCGCGCCACTAGACGACGACGGGGGGTGGGGACGACGGAGCCAAGCGCCAAACCCTTCCTTTCCCATCTCTTTCTCCTCTACTCTACTTCTTCTTCTTGGGCGAAGCCTTCGCCTTAGACGGCGTCGTCGCCTTCTTCGGGCGCGGCGCCTTCGGCTTCTTCGTCGGAACCTTGGCGGCCTTCTTCGCCTTCGACGGCGACTTGGCCTTGGCCGGCTTGGCCGCAGCCGCCTTCTTCGCACCCGCGGGAGCGGCCGACGCCGCAGACGCCTTCTTGGCGGCGCCCGCCTTCCGACCGGTCGCCGCCTTCACGCCACCAGCCTTCTTTGCGCCGGCCGCACGGGCGCCCTTCTTCTCCTTGCTGGCCGGAGCGGCGCGCTTCTTCTTGGCACCGCCAGCACGAGCCTTGCCGCCCTCGGCCGCCCCCCCGCCGCCGCCGGCGCCGGCAAGCTTGAACGAGCCGGACGCGCCCTTCCCCTTCGTCTGCACCAGCTCGCCCGCCACGACGGCCGACTTGAGGTACTTCTTGATAAACGGCGCCAGCTTCTCCGCGTCCAGCTTGTAGTGCGCGGCTATGTACTTCTTGATCGCCTGCAGCGACGACCCGCCGCGCTCCTTCAGACTCTTGATGGCGGCCGTCACCATCTCAGAGGTGCGCGGGTGCGCAGGCTTGGCGCGCGGCTTCTTCGCAGACGACGCAGACTTGGCCTTCTTCGTAGTGCCGGTGGCGGCGGGTGCCGCAGCAGTCTCGTTCGTAGCCGCCTGATCTGCCATTTCGACGACGCGCGTAACACACAGCGAGAGCGAGCGGGACGGCAGGCACGCAAGCACAGCACAGCAGCAGAGCAGAGAATCACAAGGCCCAGCCAGTGTCGCGGGCGGGCGCGGACGGCCGAGAGAGCGGCCGCCACTCTGCGCGCCGCCGCGCCGCGCCTCCCGCGCTTGCTACCGCCCAACGTCCGACAGCCTGTGCGGAGCAGCCCCAAACCTGCGCCACAACCGCCCGCGCCTTTCAAACCACCGAGGATGGGGCTACACACAGCCACACCACAGTCGCCAACCAGTCGCCACGGCAGCGCCGCAAACCACGGCCAAACTGCAGCTACCGCGCGCTACAGCCTGGGTCGGCCCGCCGAGAATCGCCGCCCCCGCCCAAATGCCGCCCCCACAGCCCCAGCCGACGACCCGCCACAATGGCCAAACCTTCGGCAAAACTCCCACACCGTCGCCGCGGCAGCCCGGCCAGCGCGGCCGGCGCCACAGCCACACAAGCCGAGGCGTGCGGCGATGACGGCCGTGCAAACGCGCCTCCGCCGCCCCATCGCCTTCCGTCGCCCTCCCGCCGTTTCCCGATCGGCCCGCAGCCGTCGGGCCACATCGCGCGCCGTCCTCCTCCTCTCGCCGGCCAACATTCACAGCCGTTTCTCACCAATTGCCCGCCGCAAACGGACGCCGCCTGCGCAACAGGCGCCGCCGCCCCTCGCCGCTTCCGACCCAACCCCTCGACCGAGGCAAACCGCAATCCGAATCTACAGACCAACCCAATCTGCCGTCAAGCACACACGACAGCCGACCTTACACGTTACGCGTTACACATTACGTTTACACGTCTACGTTAGGTTAGGTTAGGTGGACGTGGGTTAGGTTAAGGGGACTTGGGTTAGGTTAAGCGTCAAACTTAGGTTAAGCATTCAAACACGTCAGGCGTCAGAGGTTAGGTTAGGTTAGGTTACACGTTAGGTTAAGGGGTCAGTGCTAGGTTAAGAAGCGTCAAACGTAGGTTAAAAAAGCGTTCAAACGTGAGGCGTGAGCCGGACAGCTTACCTTACGTAGACGTTAGGGGCTCACAGGCTGAGCTCACCTCGCCACACCACAGGTTAGGTTCGGTTCGGTTCGCTCGGCTCAGCGTAAAGCGCCGAGGTCAGGGTTACGTTCGTTCACCTTCGGGCGCCACACTTTCGGTTGAAAGGTCGCGACGGGACGACGTCGGCACGCACGCCGCAAACGAACAAAAACGTACAGACGACGTCGGAAACCGCCGACAGACGGGGGAGCAGCACGACCACGACCAGACACCGAGCGCGAACGAGACACACGCGAACCACCCCCACCGGCCAAAGGGCACCACACAACAACCCAGAGCACCACGTGTCGACACCAGAGCAACCCGCCGCTCACGCGACATGGCTGGCACCGAAGGGCAACCGCCCGCAACTGCGCTTTCCGCGCCGGCCCGGATGCACGTCGTGCTACAACAACACCACTACCGTACACAGCCGCTGTTCACAACATCACTATCAATGGCGCGCCCGCGGCTCGCCGCCGTCGCAGTCGCAGCCCCAACGCCAGCACTTTTGCACCACCATTCACACGCACCGCAACACAGCTCGCCGACACAGCCGAACAAAACAAACACCACACAACAACAGCAACAACAACGCCGCCGCCTCTACTTGTGCCGGCGACCCACCCCGCCGATGGCGCACCTTTCGCCAGCCGGCAATCGACACACACGCACCCACCCACCGGGGCCCAGTGCAAAAAAAAAAAAAAAAAAAAAAAAAAAAAAAAAAAAAAAAAAAAAAAACACAAAAACAAAAAAACCAAACAACACAAACGACACGGGAAGCGCACACCGCCACTTCGCGCGCACGCCACCAACCAGTCGTCGTCTCAAAATAACAAACACAAACAAAATAAACTAACAACTAGGGCAACACAAAACAAAAACGCCTCGCACGAACCGAACCGCCCACAAAAAGGACAAGCACACGCACAGCCTCTGCTGACGACCACGACGCAGCGGCACGCTGCTCCTGTCCCGCGCCCCGCGCCCCGCGCCCCACTCGATTCACAACTCACGCGACACCGTCAACGACGGGCTCGCTTCCCGCAACCTACCACCTTTCCGCCACGACGCACAGCCCCAGCCCCACCCGACGACTGCACTTTCACCACCGCCTCCCCCTTCCCCCCCAAAACACACACACACACACACACACACACACACACACACACAGCCAGCCAAAAACGCACTCGCGACCCACACATGCACGTGCATCGGCACACGCCAACCAGTCAACGTCGACAACCACACGCAAGGCTCGAAACGAAAACGAAACCGGCGTCCTTCCACGTTGCCATCAAGCTACGCGACACAAGACACAAGGAACCAACACAACAGCCGGCCCCACTAATTCCCACTCTCACGCCGCAAAAAGCACACCGACACCGCCAAACACGCACGCACATTCCCCTTCGCACTGACACCACCGACCGGCTCGCTACCACACACCTCTCGGCAGCCGTTTTCACGCCAATTCGCCACACCGCCCACACAGTCGACAAGCGCCCGCCCTGTACGGCACACGCAACGACGCAGCGCAGCAAAGGGCGCCCGCAACACATACCTCTCCGCCGCCCGACGCGCCAACCGCCACGCCACACCACACCGCACCGCCAGCCACTCGCAAATTGTGCACTGCCACCAGCCACACGTCCAACACGCCGCGCCGCCTCCGGCCACCCGCCAGGGGGCGCTCACGTCCGCGACAACAGCGCGGCCCGCCGGGCCGGGCCGAACCGAACCGAGCCGCCGCTGCTCTGCACTCGGCACGGCCACACCCTGCTGCAGACCGGGCTCGTCCCTCTGTACGCGTCTGCCTGCGCATCAACACAACACGACCTTTTGTTTTTTTTTTTTCTCTCTCTACCGCCATCCCTTCTTCTCGCGTTTTACTCGTTGTTGCAGCAGCGGCGCACACCTACACATCCACAGCCCCAGCCGAGCCGGCCTCACCTCAGGGCCCGCCGCCAGCGTCTCCTCCTCGGGCACAGGTGCGGTGCTGTGGCCGCCCATCCAACCGCATTGCTGGCCGTCCAGCCACCAGGCGTTCCCACTGCCGCGAGCCACGCCGCGCACCGACCCTGCTGCAGAAAACGAAGCATAGCCAGAGACCGACCGATACACAAAGCAAGCCGTCGCCTCGCCTCTTGTCCTTCCTGCCTTCCTTCCGCCCCCGCCCTTCTCACACCACCGCCTCTCCACTTTCGCCCCCCCCTCCTTTTTTTTTTTTTTTTTTGTTTTCTTCTTTCTTTCTTTCTTTCTTTGGCCCTCTCTCCTTCCCGCCATGGCGGTTACGGCACCGCGCTGCAGCGGCAGATTTTTTTGCGCCCACACGCCTACTCCTACCACCATTAACCTTGCCCTGCCCTGCCCTGCCCTGCCCTGCCCTGCCCATCAACGTCGCAGTCGAACCGACGCTTGCCAACACACTGCCCACGTTCCTTTCTCTTTTCGGCCTACGCCCATTACGCGCCGCCGCCACAGCACCTTCCCTTCCCACAACACACCGACGTCATCACACGCACCCAAAACAGGGGCCACGACCGTGTTCCTCGCCCACTCCCATCCCGCACGGTACGCACATTCCCAACTACTACCGCGCACCCTCCCTTTCCAATCTGTGTGTCTCTGTGTCTGTGTCCTGTCCGCGCGTGACGCCTCTCAACATCCGCCGTCCCCCGTCCCGTTTTCGCCCCCATGCCGTCGTCGCGCCGCCTCCTCCCCGTCCACCGCCGCCCCTGTCCGCCCCGCACCACACCATACACCGCTGCTTGTCCCGGCCGTTGCCACCAAAGGCGCCGACCGCAAACGCGCCACGCCGCAGCCCCCGTGCGTCTCGCGCTCGCTTGCATCTCCGTGCCGACGCTGCCTCTCTTCCCGCTCGCACTCGACCTCGACAACACAGTCTTTGGCTCCGCCACTGCGTGTTCCGGTGGTACGCACGCTGCAACACGTATGTATTCATTACCAGAGCGATGGCGAGGCATGACAGCATCTCTGTCTGACCAGAGAGTTCTTTATCGCTGCTAGTCGGCGCTTGGACCGCGCCAGACGACAGTAGTGGCACGCACCGGGTCGCCAGGAACAGTTGTTATATATATATTGTAGCGCGAGTCGGGAGAGGTAGTAGTCGGTCGACAGTAGTAGCGGGTGGACGGTTGTACTGAGCGGGCGTCGGCGGCGTGCTCTGCTCGTCTCGCGACTCTGGTCACGGTTCGGGACGATGTATAGTCTATTGTGTTATAATCAAAAGGTGGTGTGACGCTGCATTGCGCAAATCTGATAACGTATGTTCATTGTACTTATTTTGTTCAACAACAAAAGCCCCACTATTACTTTTTTTCTAAAGTAACTTTTGTCTCTTAACGAAAAACATTCACTTTTTAAAGACTACTTCCTATGGCATTTCCCTCCAAGGAGTGCAATTAATTACCAGCCAGCACTCATTCATTGCACACAGCTGTGTAAGGGGTATCTACAATTGAGGAGCGGATATAAATGCAATTTTTTTGTTTTTTTTTTTTTTTTTTTTTTTTTTTTTTTTTTTTTTGTGTGTGTGTGTGTGTGTTGTAACCTCCCAGCAAAATTTAAAATAATGGACAATGTTATTTACGGATGCTAATGGACATTGCGCTAATTGTAACCTCGCCCACAATGAGAGGTATTGAAAATGGCAACAAAAATGTGAAATTCGCAATCTGACTCAAATATAAAGTCTTCACACAACATTTAAAAAAGTCCGTTCAGTGACAAGAAACTTCAATTAAACCGAAATATCGGTCTTTGGCCCTGTGCAAAACAATCAGAATTAAAGTCTTACCTCCGAATAAATGGATGTCACATTTCTGCTCTGGTTGTTGCGCAGCGCTTGGAGGAACTGCATTGCAAATAATAATATTCTCTTTTTTTGTGATTTTAGTGACATTTTTCTTCAAAGAAGTGGAATGAAATGTGAAGTGCAACGAACTCTTTAGTTCAATAAACAATTAAATGTTTGAAAAATGCTTTTGAAATAAAAATTATTATTGGGGAACTTGTTGGAGAATAATTACAATAAATACAATTTTTCATTATCTAATGATTATATTAATTAACAGTATACCTTATTCACCATCTTGACCAGTGTTGCCGACCGCCTACATCACACAACCGCGCTCGGCTGCTACTACTGACCGACCGCTCTGCATGACGACTATTAGCGTACTGCACGCGACGACTACTGACAGAGTACAGCCCTCAACTACACATAGCTACGGACTCGCAACGACTACTGACTGACTGAGAACCGCTCGCAACACTCGCGCAGTCCAGCGCAAACTCTCTGGTCACAGATGCTACAATGTCTCGCCATCGCTACTATGTTACATACGTGTTTCAGTGTCTTTTTCATTGGGGTAACGATCTTTGGCTCTTTTTATTCTGAATACAGGGCCAAAGGTCAACGCTGCTGCCCTTATACAATTTATCAGGTTTCATTATGTCTGTTGCAATGTTACATACGGTTCACTCTTTCATTAATATTATCGTTGGGTTTGTTTTGTAGGGACGTTAACATTCTGGCACATTTTTATTATCATCGGACTCTCTGCTATTTGTGCAGGGAGGTTATACCTGGGTCCATTTCCATTTTAATATTGATAGACTTTTTGTTTTCTCGTTGTTTTTCCTTCTTTTTTTTTTGTTTTGTTTTTCCCGCTCTCACCACCACCGCCGCATCACGCCTTCCGTTTTCTTGGTTTCTTTTCTGTTCTTCAACTGCTTCAACATCACCGCGCCCCATTTCCACACCACAGCCATCAGCCTCCAAGACGGGCGGGCGCAGTGTGCCATTTCCGGCGCACAAGCACACCCGTACGGTACTCTCCTCGCCCCCACGCCACCAACAACACAGCGACCACGCGGCTTTCAGGCATGGCACGGCACCGGCGAAATGCGCCGCCCCCGCCCCTCCGCGCATCCGTCCGTCTCGCCACGTTCACTGACAGCCGCGTCTGCGGCTACACCACGACAACCACAACACAACACCGCTCCCCTCCCTGGCAACTCACATTGTTTTTCTCCTCCTCTTTTGCACAAACCACAACGCCGAGCACAGGCGCAAGCCACCCACACCGCGCCCCTCCCCGTCCCGTCTTTGGCCGCCGCTCCTCGTTTGCCCCCTCCCATCTCCCGAAATGCCATGCCAGCAGCGTTACGCATGCCCCTCCCCTGTCCACACAACACTACCGCCTAACGAACAGCCTTCCGGGCCACATGCAGGGCACGCCCACCTCCAAACACTGCCAATTCACGGACGCACGCACACACACACTCACTTTCTCGACACCTTTCTGTACGGAGGGTGCGTCATCTCGACCGTGACAGAGTGACGGCAACTATCGACGATCCATTTCCCCCCAATGGTAAAACATGTCCACTAACACCTACATACATCATTCACGTACACAGACAATAGCATACACACAATGGGAGGGCACACGAACATGGACGGCACGGCACTGTCATACACTCTTCCTCAGAACCATATCAACAAACGTTACGTACATCCGGGAAAGCGAAAGCGAAAGCAAAAGCAAAGGCAAAGCCCAATGCAGCCGTCAAAGGTAACGTTCACCACGGCAGACACTTGCAGCCGCGCCGCCGTTAAACGCATTTCAGTGCGGCTCCAATACGCCTCCGACACGGGAACGTTCCGTTGCTCTACGAATGCGTTTCTCCCCTTTTTCCCTTCCTCTCTCTTTTGCCCCCCCTCCTTGCACTCTTGCCTCATTCCTCACGTTCTGCCCAGACATTCGACCGATCAAAGTCAACCTTTCGTTACCGTTCTCAGCGCGACGGTGTACAACAGTATGACGGGTGTGCCCAAGACTTCGGTTCAGTTGCGTGACGCCCGTCTATCGCGCCGATCGACAGTTACTCAGGGGGCGACGGATCGGACCACGTCACCGACACACAAAACACTTTCAAACAAACAAATACGCACCGGATGGACACAGACAAACACGTGTACAGACATTCGCCAAACAAACGACCGCCGCCGCCGCCGCCGCCGCCGCCGTCGTCGTCTAGCGTCGCGCTTACTGTACTGCACTGGACACGCGTGCATCTTGAATGACGACATCGGTGTGCGTGCGTCGTACGCAATCAGTCAGACACGGCTATCAAACATCAGAGTCGAATGGTACATCATCGTGCGTGTTCGCCGTACACGTACAGTACAATACAACAACAATGCGTCTTAATGGCACGTTCATTTCAACGTCACTCACACACCTCCACGCTGCAGTTACGTCGCACCATTGTCAAACTCGGCGTACAGCAAAGGGAATAGTGGGCGGCAAAAAAAAAAAAAAACAACCAAACAAAAACATTTCACATTTCACCCTCGCCATGTATGATGTGCAAAAAAACAAACCCGCAAACGGCCGTCGTTACGGTGACACAAAAGTCGCCGATCGCACAGTCCCCCCTCGCAGACGGGTAACACACACACACACACCAACAACACCAATGGGTCAAAAACCACGCCAACGAGGCGTGCCACCATTCCACGCCACGGCGACCAACCTCGTGGCCGTACCCCGCGCAACACGCTTTGACGCGCCCCCCCACCCACAATCAAAATGCACACATACATCACAGCCGTCCACACAAACAACAACAACAATTCCGCCCTTCCCGCAAAAGGCAAGTTGGTGGCCCTGAAAAGGGCCGTTTTGCCGCTCTCGCAACGGAGGAGCCTTCTCCATCCTTCCTTCCATTCCAGAGCCACCTCCTTACTTGGAGCTCGTGTACTTGGTCACCGCCTTCGTGCCCTCGCTCACGGCGTGCTTGGCCAGCTCGCCAGGCAGCAACAGCCGCACAGCGGTCTGGATCTCGCGGGACGTGATGGTCGAGCGCTTGTTGTAGTGCGCCAGCCGAGAAGCCTCGGCCGCAATGCGCTCGAAAATGTCGTTCACGAAGCTGTTCATGATGCTCATCGCCTTCGACGAGATGCCCGTGTCAGGGTGCACCTGCTTCAGCACCTTGTAGATGTAGATGGCATAGCTCTCCTTCCTCTTGCGCTTCTTCTTCTTGTCGCCCTTCGAAATGTTCTTCTGCGCCTTGCCAGCCTTCTTGGCGGCCTTCCCGCTAGTCTTGGGCGGCATCTCGAACCAACGTACGGCAGCAGCAACACCAGTACCAAGCGCTCCGCTCTAGTCAGCGTCTCCCCACACAGTGGCACCCGCCGCCAGCCGCCGCCGCACCTTTACCAGCTCGCCCTGTTGCGGCCGCCGACCAATGGGGCGCGCGCGCAACCGGCCGCCGCACCCGAGCCCATAAAGCACCCCCACCCCGGCTGCTTTTTTTTTTTTTTTTTTTTTTTTTTTTTTTTTTTTTTTTTTTTTTTTTTTTTTTTTTTTCCGCTCACGACGCGGAGAGTACACGTTAGCTGATTGACGCTGCTGCTACTGAAGATGTTGGGACGCGGAAGGGGACGCAATGCTGCTGCCTTGGCGGAGTTGCTGCTCACGCTAGCAGGACCAGCCGGGAAGAAGAAGAGGAAGACTACACCACAGTGCTTTCGCTGCCAAAAGCTTGGCCACGTCGCCAAGCAATGCAGCGGAGCAGTCGCGTGCTTGAAGTGTGCGCAAGCACACGATACACGCGACTGCAAGAAGCAGAAGGACGCCCCCTGCACCTGCGCCAACTGCGGTGGCGCACACGCGGCTAACGCCCGTTCCTGCGCGTACAGGAGAAATTGGCGCGGACCAGAGAAGACGCAGAAGCAAGTGACCACCACACGCGAAGAGGTGGTCACTCGCACAGAAGACGTCATCACCAGGCGCCTCAACGACGCCGTAGAAGAAGCCATGTCCGCCTTCAAATCCGCCATGGCGGAAGAGAGGGCGGCCATGCTGGCGGAACTGGGCGAGGCTCGGCGTCAGATTGCTGAGCTGACGCAGGAGCTTCGCTCAGCCAAGGCAGCTTCCGCCACAGCGGTCGACACCGCCAGCCAGACGACTCCTCCACGAGAGAAGAAGTTTGCGACGGTGGCCACGCAGACCGACGTGCCTGCCGAAGGGGAGCCCAAGACGGACACCGAGGCAGCAGCGCACGAAGACGAGTGGGAAGAAGTCCCATTCCTCCCGCTTCCGGACATGTACAGCGCAAGCGCTGTGACGCAGAAGATCGCTGCATCGCTTCGCGACGGTACTTACCCCCACCACGACAACCCTTATCCTTTCGTTCCTCCTAACCATCCTAAACCACAACTCCCACATCGCCCACTCGGGTATCCTGAAGGCCTACTCGGTCTTTCTAGGGAGGAGTTCAATCTGATTGACTCCTACCCTATTTTCACAGAGTGGCAGATGCGCTGCATCATCATCGCTCTCGTCAACGGAGAGTACGACAAAGCGGGATGCATTTTGCACAACATCCCAACCGAGGAAGAGCCCTCAGCCACAGCAAAGAAGAAAAAGAAAAGTCGTCATAACGACAAGTTCAGAAGATAGGTCATCGGCACTCCTAGCCATTACAGAAGAACCCACAAGTAAAGAAAGAAGTTTCATCAACATCCCAGGGGAGTAAAGGCCAACAGGCCACAAACTTCCACCCGAACCTCCTCACAGTGAGGAAGTCAGAAAAGGAGCAGAGAGAGAGGCTGCGCCGGCACTCGCTGAGTGGCAGTCAAGGGTTGAGCTTGCTCCTCTGACTCGCGCACTGTCAGTCATAGGCCCCCGCTTGTACGGGTGACACACCAGGGGAATCTACGGCTTTGCTTTTATCAAAGCATCGGCGGGACCCAGTCAAGGTCTGCAGTAAGGAATTACGGCGGGCAGGATATTTTTTGGAGACGCCCGACAGCAGAATTGTCGTGTTTCCTTTTCCAACTGCGGGATGTCTAGCTCCAGTGGTGCTTTGGGGTCGAAGCGGTCAACCGCTGTCGACAAAAAGCGCGTCTTGTTGTTGCCGCGGGCCGCGTCGTCGGCCGTCTCGAGTACTTCGGCTGCCGCAGAGCCAGGCTCTGCCCCCCCCAAGGTTAGGGAAAATGTGGGCCAGGACCTGGGAGCCGGCCGCGGAACCGCAGAGAAGGTTTCCGCCGCCGCCGATCAGACCTCCGCGTCCACAAATGCAGTAGGGCCAGCAATGCAGCCGGGATACCTAACGGTGTCAACGAAGGCTGTAACTGGCACCCCCCTGGCAGCAGCCCCACTTTCCGCCCCGGACATGGCAAGAAACACACAAACAAACGCAGTCATACATAGTACGCCGACAACAAAATACATTGTCAGTACTTGCAATCCTGCCCCTCCTAACCTCGTCCTATCTCCGCTCCTGCTTGCCCACGCCACCGGCACACTTCCCGAATTTCTCACGTCCATGAAGAATGGCAAGCAGATGCCCCGTCTGCCGACAAAAATCCTCCCCAAACCCACCCCCTCGTCACAGTCTTCCACCCGCTCCAAATACCTTAAATCCCCCCCACTCAAGTCCACCACATCCGACCAGCGGCGTGCAAGGAAGGACAAGAAGGAGAAGCGCTCCAAGGGGAAGAAGAAATCCACCACCCCCACCCCAACCGCTTCCACACCCTCTGAGGAGTCAGCGCCCCCGACAGCACCTGTCGTCGCACTGGGAGGGGACCAGGAAACTCTTGCACTGGAAGGGAACCGCGTAACCGGGCAGGTTTCGGACGGTTTCGTGCTGGCGAAGAAAACGTTTCGTCAGCCGAAGCTTCCGCCAGCCCGGGGGTTGGAACCCACCCCGAACAGATTTCAGGCGGTTGCTGATGAGCCTGAGACAACAACAGAAACCACCACAACGCAAACACAGAACCAAGTCGCCCACCACCTCCCCCCGATTGTTGCTGAGTTTGCCCACAGCTATGAGGAGCTCTTCGAGCTGTTGAAGGCAGAAATCGGGGGAGGCAGTTTCCAGGCAAAACCTGCTGGTGGAGACAAAATAAAAATCACACTGCACACACTAGAACACTACACAACAGTCAAAACACTTTTCACAAATAAAAACATACCACACTACACGTTCCCCACAACAAAAACAAGGAACAGAAACATCGTGATACGAGACCTCCCAAGACGAGTGTCCCCCCAGGCAATCAAAACAGATTTGACTGCCCAGGGGTACGTCGTCAAGGGGGTCCAACAGATGGGCAACATAAACAGTAAGTGGCCACTTTACCAGGCCACACTCCCGGACATCCCCCAGAACAAAAGGGAGATAAAGATGGTTCTGGCAGTGCCTGTCACCACCGAACCGCTGCGCCGTAAGAACAAGACGGTGCAGTGCTTCAGGTGTCAGGGCCTTAACCACATCGCCGCCTACTGCACCATGCCAGTAAGGTGCAGGAAGTGCGCCGAGGCCCACGACACGAGAACATGCACACTTCACCACACGGACCCACAAATAAGGTGCGCGCTGTGTGGCAAAAACCACACGGCGGGATACCAAGGTTGTGAGGTCCACAAACGACACACACAACAGGCAAAGGGCGCAAAGGCCGCCCCCCACACACACAAACAAAACACCATAAACCCACAGAGACACACAAGAAAACAAACCATGGCAACACACACGGACAAGGCCTGGGTAAAACCAAGGCCGGACACACCGAGGGCGACTTATGCGGAAGTGGTTTCTCCACCGAGGAACCATGAAAGCATAGCCCAACCACCACAACACCAGACACTATCACGAGAACAACACCGGGAAACACACAGCAACAACGACCAGGTCCACCATGACGGAGGAAGGCCCAGGGAACCCCACACACACTCTCCCCCCATGGATCAGTTGTTAGGCGTAATGGTGCAGACCATGAACCTCGTCATGGAAATGATGAAGGAATTCAGGGAAGCCCAGAAGCAGAACACACAGATCCTCGTCGCCCTTCAGGCAACAGTCCAGCAGTCGCTCCCCTCTGCGACTTCCTCAGTAGTATCTACACCCCATCATGAATAGACGACCAAATATTCAAGGCCTGACAATGTGCGTCTTTAACGCAGACGGCATTGTTAATCAAGAGGTCGAATTCCGAGAACTCATGAAGGAGTTCTCCATCGACATATGCATGATGGGGGAAACCCACCTGAAACCGGGAGTAAAAGCGACAGTTCCCAACTACATTAGCTACCGTAAAGACAGGCCAACCCAAGGCGGAGGAGTGGCCATATATGTAAAAAGAGGGATCCCCCACCACCAGGTATTCTTACCAGCTACCAACAAAATCGAAGCAGTGGCGGTGGAAGTAACCACTGCCACTGGACCCCTAACAATTGTTGCAGTCTACCGACCCCCACACGACCAGATAGATGAGGGAGACATAGCTGCTCTAGGGCAAATTGAAGGCAAACTCATAATAGGGGGAGACTTCAATGCCAAACATCCTGATTGGAATTCTAGAGTAACCTCCAGAGCAGGCGCCAAACTGCAACAACTAGCGCGCGCCCACCACTTCGAAACATGGGGTCCAGTCGAGCCAACACATTTTCCGAAAAACGGAAGCAGGCCCGATGTGTTAGACATAGCTCTCACCAGGAGGATCGCAGGGTTCGTGGCCGCAAGGACAATCAACAGAATGTCCTCCGACCACAACCCAGTGATTCTGGAGGTCGATGTGGGAGAATGGGTAGCACTCCCACGGTACCAGACGTCGTACAAACGTACAGACTGGGAGCGATACCAAGAAACTGTCGCCTCTGATATCGCTCGCGCTCCGCCACCCACTGCTGAAACAGTAGAACAAGCGCTACAAGACCTAACAGGCACCATCTTGCAGGCAGCGGAAGAAGCCACCCCTCCACAAAGGGAGGGCCCACCGCCGCAAATACAGCTCCCAGAACACTTGCTAGCTCAAATTCGACACAAGAACAGAGTGGCAAAAGAGTGGAAGATCACCAGAAATCAGGCCACCAGGAGGCTGCTCAATCGTCTACAGAGAGAGCTGAAGGTAGCGCTCAATGAGCACAGAAACCAGCAATGGCAAAACCGCCTCACATCTCTCAAAGTAGACGATCATACACTATGGCAAGCGACCAAACAGTTTACAAAACGACGCGCTAGGATGCCGCCACTGCATGGCGAGCGGGGACTGGTCTACAGCCATGCTGGAAAGGCCAACGCCCTCGCCGACTCCTTTGAGAAGCAGTTCCAAGCGGCAGAACCTCAGGATGAAGAACATGAAGAGGTAGTCAGTCGTCAACTGACCGTCTTCCTCAATGCTGAGGAGGACCCAGAGGACGAACCCATACTTTTTGCCCCCGAGGACGTGGCAAGAGTAATCAGGTCCCTCCCTACAAAAAAGGCGCCAGGGCACGACAGTGTCACAAACCAGTTAGTCAAAAAACTCCCACCCACAGCGATCACACACCTCGCGAACGTCCTCAACGAGATTACTCGTTCCCGTGTTTTCCCAGCTTGCTGGAAACATGCGGAAGTGGTCGCGATACACAAACCAGGGAAAGACCCTCTATTCCCGCAGCACTACAGGCCGATTAGCCTCTTGCCAACACTCAGCAAGATCTATGAGCGCCTCCTGCTAAGACCCATACAAGAACACATTACCAGAGAGCAAATTCTGCCGGATTTCCAATTTGGGTTCCGGCAGAACCACTCTGCCCCACAGCAGGTCATGAGAATGGTTGAAGCAGCCACAGAGGGCTTCAACCACAGAGGCTACTGCGGGATAGTGCTACTAGATGTAGCCAAAGCCTTTGATTCAGTATGGCATAGAGGGCTACTCTACAAGTTGTACACACAAGGGTTTCCCGGGAGCATAGTTCAGCTCATTAAGAGCTATCTCACGAATAGGACTTTCTCCGTCAAAGTAGAAACTGCCACCTCCACCAGAAGGCGTATTCGTGCCGGGGTGCCACAGGGATCGGTCCTGGGGCCCGTATTGTACAGTTTGTACACTGCGGATACTCCGACGGCCCCCCTGGTGCACACTGCACAGTACGCTGACGACACAGCCTTCTACACGAGAAATGCGAACAAGGACCTGGTCATCCGTAGGCTACAAAAGGTTTTAGATGACACAGAAACTTGGGCCCGTCGCTGGCGCATCACGATCAACTCCGAGAAGACGCAGGCAATGCTGATTACCCGCAGGCTCGGAAGGCGCGAACCTCCTCAACGTCCCCCCCTCCACCTTCACCTAAATGGAATCCAACTCCCCTGGCGCAGAACCGCCAAGTACCTTGGCGTAACCTTGGACTCTCGTCTTACGTGGAAACCCCACATAGACGAGGTCCACAGGAAGGTCTGCGCCAGAATGTCCATTCTATACCCTATCCTGAACACAAACAGCTCCCTTCCCTTCCCAGTAGCAGTAAATGTTTATCAGGCCCTGATCCGGCCAGTTATGGAGTATGCGTGCCCTGTCTGGGGATACGCGGCAAAGCAGCACCTGGACAAACTCCAGAGGCTGCAGAACCGCGCCCTCAGAAGGGCACTGCATCTACCACTCGGATTCCCCATAGACGACCTGCACGCCGCAGCCGAAATCCCACTCCTGAGAGAGCGTTTCCAGGATCTGGCAAGGGCCTTCTATGAGGGTTCTTCCAGATCCGAAAACGCGCTCATCCACTCCCTAGGTCGGTATGACATGTCCCGCGATAAGCACAAGCGCCCTATGACGATCTTCGACGACTAAGTCGAAGAGAAAATCCCAAAACCCAATCCCTAATCCAGTTCCTTCCCATATAACACCAATCTTTTCGCCTACCTCAGGCAAGTACTAGACTCACTCACAACAAACATCACAAGTCACAGACACCAAAAAACTATAGAAAAATCACACACACACGTTCACAGGGGAGTAAAAGCCGAAAGGCTACAAACTCCCCCACACACACTTCCCCAAAGAGGGGAAAGTAAAAGATGTGAGCAGCAGGCAGCAGGGCTGCGCCGGCACGCACTCCGCTGCTCGACTCGCTGCCGCTCGCACCGGTCGTTTTCGTTTCCGTTTCGTGTGCACCGTCGCTAGCCCATCGCCATGTCCGGACGCGGAAAGGGAGGCAAAGTCAAGGGCAAGTCAAAGTCCCGCTCAAGCAGGGCTGGGCTCCAGTTCCCGGTCGGCAGAATCCACCGCCTCCTGCGCAAGGGAAACTACGCAGAGCGCGTCGGCGCCGGGGCGCCCGTCTACCTCGCCGCCGTCATGGAGTACCTCGCGGCTGAGGTGCTCGAGCTGGCCGGAAACGCGGCCCGCGACAACAAGAAGACGCGCATCATCCCGCGCCACCTGCAGCTTGCCATCCGCAACGACGAGGAGCTCAACAAGCTCCTGTCGGGCGTCACCATCGCACAGGGTGGTGTCCTGCCCAACATCCAGGCCGTCCTGCTGCCAAAGAAGACCGAGAAGAAGGCCTAAAGGAGGCCAGGCAATCGCAGCCGCCGCGTGCTCCCCTGCACGCAACGCGCTTTGCCGGCTCGGCCCACAACAATCGGCCCTTTTCAGGGCCACCACACAAACCTACGTCCAAAGCAAAATTTCAGTCGTCCTCGCCGCACCTTGTTTTGTTTTTTAACTTTGCACTTTCACAGCACAGCCGCCGCCGGCGCACGTCCGCCATCTTGTCGTCCACACAGCCCGTGTGGCCCAACACACACACACACACACATTTTGCACGGTCGCAGTCGCCTTCCAAACGACAACGGCAGCAATAATGACCATTGTTAAAGGGAGGCGTGTCGACACACCGCCCTCCACTCCCGCGCGCAACGGCCGTCGACACGAACGAAACAGCTGATCCGGCCGCCTTGCCTCGGAAACCCCAACGCCGCCGCAAACACACAGAGCCAAACCACGCAAGCAAATAATCACCGCCTCTCGCACAACAACACACAGCCCGCCATCTCCGTCGCGATCGATACAAAGACACACAAACGAAGCAGCTCCACACACAGCCAGCCACATGACACGTTTCCTTTCCTTCTCCCCTCCCAGTCACATCACGTCGCTCACAAACGGAAAGAAAGAAACAAAGAAAGAAAGAGAGAGAGAAACAAACAAACAACACAGCGCACACACGCAGCAACAACACAGACTCTTTCGCACTTTTCAACTTCCGAACAGTGTGGTGGCCCTGAAAAGGGCCGTTTTCTAGTCTCTCCCACCCACAAGCACGGCCGCGGGAAGGCCAGCGCCCGCTGCGACGCAGCCTAACCGCCGAAACCGTACAGGGTGCGCCCCTGCCTCTTCAGGGCGTACACCACGTCCATGGCCGTCACAGTCTTGCGCTTGGCGTGCTCAGTGTACGTCACCGCGTCGCGGATCACGTTCTCCAGGAACACCTTCAGCACCCCGCGGGTCTCCTCGTAGATCAGACCAGAGATGCGCTTCACGCCGCCCCTGCGAGCCAGGCGGCGGATGGCGGGCTTCGTGATGCCCTGGATGTTGTCGCGCAACACCTTGCGGTGCCGCTTGGCGCCACCCTTGCCGAGCCCCTTTCCTCCCTTGCCGCGGCCTGTCATCCTTCCTTCCTCGGGCAAAGCAAAACGTGCACAAACAGCAGCTGCAGCGGCTGGAGAGTCGGCTACGGTCTGCGCCCAGCGCGCCCGCCGCCCCCCTATATAGACTCTGGCCCGCCCTCCCCCCACCACGCGCAACCGAGGGCATATAAGCGCAGCACGGAGGCGCGCGGGCCCGTTGTCAAGGCAGCACCGGACGCCGCGCCGCACCTAACCTCCACGCACGCCGCTCCGCTACCGCTACCGCCATGGCCCGCACAAAGCAAACGGCCCGCAAGTCCACCGGCGGAAAGGCGCCGCGCAAACAGCTCGCCACCAAGGCGGCGAGGAAGAGCGCGCCCGCCACCGGAGGCGTCAAGAAGCCCCACCGCTACAGGCCGGGCACCGTCGCCCTGCGAGAAATCAGGCGCTACCAGAAGAGCACAGAGCTGCTCATCCGCAAGCTGCCATTCCAGCGCCTAGTGCGCGAGATCGCCCAGGACTTCAAGACCGACCTGCGCTTCCAGAGCTCCGCAGTCATGGCCCTGCAGGAGGCCAGCGAGGCCTACCTCGTCGGCCTCTTCGAAGACACCAACCTGTGCGCAATCCACGCCAAGCGCGTCACCATCATGCCCAAGGACATCCAGCTCGCGCGCCGCATCCGCGGCGAGCGCGCCTAAACCGCGCCGCGGCACCGCACCGCACAAACAAAAACGGCCCTTTTCAGGGCCACTAACATCTCTCCGTCGCGAGCAACCTTTGTCGGTCGCCTGCCTCTCGCCCCGCAACCCAAAAACAAAAACCACCACTTCCCGTCCGTCCGCCACACCCGCTCACTCTGCCTGCCTGCTAGCAGCGCGCAACAATCACACATCATCCCTCCCCGGCGCACAATACCCAACGGCCGACGTCACACCGCACGGGTGGCTGGCCGGCCGCCGCTTTCGTTTCGAAAACAAAAACAAAAACACCCGCACTCCACTCCGACGGCCAACGGCCAGGCAGGCGCGCTCGCTCGCTCTACACGCCACCGAAATCCCCCGCCGACTCCTTCCCACATCTCAACGTGCCCCCCGTTGCAAAACATAACACACACAAAGGAACAAAACAAAGACCAGACACGACTCGACAAGACGACAGACATCCGAGAAGAACGAACGCAGGCAAGCCAACCAACGTATTCAAACAAAACAACAACGTGACAGAAAACCAACCGTCGGCCGCCGCCACAAACACGGCGACAATCAACCACGACAACAACAACAACACCGCTTACCGCTACCGCCGCCCACACCCGCCACCGACCCCCGCAATCCAACCACCGCGGCACGCAAACAGCATCCCCACGGGCATACAGACAGACCCCCACACCAAACGCAACACGACAATCAAAACCTTCCCCGACGTGCTTTGATGGCCCTGAGAAGGGCCGTTTTGGGCCGCGCGTCTCTTGCGCGCCACTAGACGACGACGGGGGGTGGGGACGACGGAGCCAAGCGCCAAACCCTTCCTTTCCCATCTCTTTCTCCTCTACTCTACTTCTTCTTCTTGGGCGAAGCCTTCGCCTTAGACGGCGTCGTCGCCTTCTTCGGGCGCGGCGCCTTCGGCTTCTTCGTCGGAACCTTGGCGGCCTTCTTCGCCTTCGACGGCGACTTGGCCTTGGCCGGCTTGGCCGCAGCCGCCTTCTTCGCACCCGCGGGAGCGGCCGACGCCGCAGACGCCTTCTTGGCGGCGCCCGCCTTCCGACCGGTCGCCGCCTTCACGCCACCAGCCTTCTTTGCGCCGGCCGCACGGGCGCCCTTCTTCTCCTTGCTGGCCGGAGCGGCGCGCTTCTTCTTGGCACCGCCAGCACGAGCCTTGCCGCCCTCGGCCGCCCCCCCGCCGCCGCCGGCGCCGGCAAGCTTGAACGAGCCGGACGCGCCCTTCCCCTTCGTCTGCACCAGCTCGCCCGCCACGACGGCCGACTTGAGGTACTTCTTGATAAACGGCGCCAGCTTCTCCGCGTCCAGCTTGTAGTGCGCGGCTATGTACTTCTTGATCGCCTGCAGCGACGACCCGCCGCGCTCCTTCAGACTCTTGATGGCGGCCGTCACCATCTCAGAGGTGCGCGGGTGCGCAGGCTTGGCGCGCGGCTTCTTCGCAGACGACGCAGACTTGGCCTTCTTCGTAGTGCCGGTGGCGGCGGGTGCCGCAGCAGTCTCGTTCGTAGCCGCCTGATCTGCCATTTCGACGACGCGCGTAACACACAGCGAGAGCGAGCGGGACGGCAGGCACGCAAGCACAGCACAGCAGCAGAGCAGAGAATCACAAGGCCCAGCCAGTGTCGCGGGCGGGCGCGGACGGCCGAGAGAGCGGCCGCCACTCTGCGCGCCGCCGCGCCGCGCCTCCCGCGCTTGCTACCGCCCAACGTCCGACAGCCTGTGCGGAGCAGCCCCAAACCTGCGCCACAACCGCCCGCGCCTTTCAAACCACCGAGGATGGGGCTACACACAGCCACACCACAGTCGCCAACCAGTCGCCACGGCAGCGCCGCAAACCACGGCCAAACTGCAGCTACCGCGCGCTACAGCCTGGGTCGGCCCGCCGAGAATCGCCGCCCCCGCCCAAATGCCGCCCCCACAGCCCCAGCCGACGACCCGCCACAATGGCCAAACCTTCGGCAAAACTCCCACACCGTCGCCGCGGCAGCCCGGCCAGCGCGGCCGGCGCCACAGCCACACAAGCCGAGGCGTGCGGCGATGACGGCCGTGCAAACGCGCCTCCGCCGCCCCATCGCCTTCCGTCGCCCTCCCGCCGTTTCCCGATCGGCCCGCAGCCGTCGGGCCACATCGCGCGCCGTCCTCCTCCTCTCGCCGGCCAACATTCACAGCCGTTTCTCACCAATTGCCCGCCGCAAACGGACGCCGCCTGCGCAACAGGCGCCGCCGCCCCTCGCCGCTTCCGACCCAACCCCTCGACCGAGGCAAACCGCAATCCGAATCTACAGACCAACCCAATCTGCCGTCAAGCACACACGACAGCCGACCTTACACGTTACGCGTTACACATTACGTTTACACGTCTACGTTAGGTTAGGTTAGGTGGACGTGGGTTAGGTTAAGGGGACTTGGGTTAGGTTAAGCGTCAAACTTAGGTTAAGCATTCAAACACGTCAGGCGTCAGAGGTTAGGTTAGGTTAGGTTACACGTTAGGTTAAGGGGTCAGTGCTAGGTTAAGAAGCGTCAAACGTAGGTTAAAAAAGCGTTCAAACGTGAGGCGTGAGCCGGACAGCTTACCTTACGTAGACGTTAGGGGCTCACAGGCTGAGCTCACCTCGCCACACCACAGGTTAGGTTCGGTTCGGTTCGCTCGGCTCAGCGTAAAGCGCCGAGGTCAGGGTTACGTTCGTTCACCTTCGGGCGCCACACTTTCGGTTGAAAGGTCGCGACGGGACGACGTCGGCACGCACGCCGCAAACGAACAAAAACGTACAGACGACGTCGGAAACCGCCGACAGACGGGGGAGCAGCACGACCACGACCAGACACCGAGCGCGAACGAGACACACGCGAACCACCCCCACCGGCCAAAGGGCACCACACAACAACCCAGAGCACCACGTGTCGACACCAGAGCAACCCGCCGCTCACGCGACATGGCTGGCACCGAAGGGCAACCGCCCGCAACTGCGCTTTCCGCGCCGGCCCGGATGCACGTCGTGCTACAACAACACCACTACCGTACACAGCCGCTGTTCACAACATCACTATCAATGGCGCGCCCGCGGCTCGCCGCCGTCGCAGTCGCAGCCCCAACGCCAGCACTTTTGCACCACCATTCACACGCACCGCAACACAGCTCGCCGACACAGCCGAACAAAACAAACACCACACAACAACAGCAACAACAACGCCGCCGCCTCTACTTGTGCCGGCGACCCACCCCGCCGATGGCGCACCTTTCGCCAGCCGGCAATCGACACACACGCACCCACCCACCGGGGCCCAGTGCAAAAAAAAAAAAAAAAAAAAAAAAAAAAAAAACACACAAAAACAAAAAAACCAAACAACACAAACGACACGGGAAGCGCACACCGCCACTTCGCGCGCACGCCACCAACCAGTCGTCGTCTCAAAATAACAAACACAAACAAAATAAACTAACAACTAGGGCAACACAAAACAAAAACGCCTCGCACGAACCGAACCGCCCACAAAAAGGACAAGCACACGCACAGCCTCTGCTGACGACCACGACGCAGCGGCACGCTGCTCCTGTCCCGCGCCCCGCGCCCCACTCGATTCACAACTCACGCGACACCGTCAACGACGGGCTCGCTTCCCGCAACCTACCACCTTTCCGCCACGACGCACAGCCCCAGCCCCACCCGACGACTGCACTTTCACCACCGCCTCCCCCTTCCCCCCCAAAACACACACACACACACACACACACACACACACACACACAGCCAGCCAAAAACGCACTCGCGACCCACACATGCACGTGCATCGGCACACGCCATCCAGTCAACGTCGACAACCACACGCAAGGCTCGAAACGAAAACGAAACCGGCGTCCTTCCACGTTGCCATCAAGCTACGCGACACAAGACACAAGGAACCAACACAACAGCCGGCCCCACTAATTCCCACTCTCACGCCGCAAAAAGCACACCGACACCGCCAAACACGCACGCACATTCCCCTTCGCACTGACACCACCGACCGGCTCGCTACCACACACCTCTCGGCAGCCGTTTTCACGCCAATTCGCCACACCGCCCACACAGTCGACAAGCGCCCGCCCTGTACGGCACACGCAACGACGCAGCGCAGCAAAGGGCGCCCGCAACACATACCTCTCCGCCGCCCGACGCGCCAACCGCCACGCCACACCACACCGCACCGCCAGCCACTCGCAAATTGTGCACTGCCACCAGCCACACGTCCAACACGCCGCGCCGCCTCCGGCCACCCGCCAGGGGGCGCTCACGTCCGCGACAACAGCGCGGCCCGCCGGGCCGGGCCGAACCGAACCGAGCCGCCGCTGCTCTGCACTCGGCACGGCCACACCCTGCTGCAGACCGGGCTCGTCCCTCTGTACGCGTCTGCCTGCGCATCAACACAACACGACCTTTTGTTTTTTTTTTTTCTCTCTCTACCGCCATCCCTTCTTCTCGCGTTTTACTCGTTGTTGCAGCAGCGGCGCACACCTACACATCCACAGCCCCAGCCGAGCCGGCCTCACCTCAGGGCCCGCCGCCAGCGTCTCCTCCTCGGGCACAGGTGCGGTGCTGTGGCCGCCCATCCAACCGCATTGCTGGCCGTCCAGCCACCAGGCGTTCCCACTGCCGCGAGCCACGCCGCGCACCGACCCTGCTGCAGAAAACGAAGCATAGCCAGAGACCGACCGATACACAAAGCAAGCCGTCGCCTCGCCTCTTGTCCTTCCTGCCTTCCTTCCGCCCCCGCCCTTCTCACACCACCGCCTCTCCACTTTCGCCCCCCCCTCCTTTTTTTTTTTTTTTTTGTTTTCTTCTTTCTTTCTTTCTTTCTTTGGCCCTCTCTCCTTCCCGCCATGGCGGTTACGGCACCGCGCTGCAGCGGCAGATTTTTTTGCGCCCACACGCCTACTCCTACCACCATTAACCTTGCCCTGCCCTGCCCTGCCCTGCCCTGCCCTGCCCATCAACGTCGCAGTCGAACCGACGCTTGCCAACACACTGCCCACGTTCCTTTCTCTTTTCGGCCTACGCCCATTACGCGCCGCCGCCACAGCACCTTCCCTTCCCACAACACACCGACGTCATCACACGCACCCAAAACAGGGGCCACGACCGTGTTCCTCGCCCACTCCCATCCCGCACGGTACGCACATTCCCAACTACTACCGCGCACCCTCCCTTTCCAATCTGTGTGTCTCTGTGTCTGTGTCCTGTCCGCGCGTGACGCCTCTCAACATCCGCCGTCCCCCGTCCCGTTTTCGCCCCCATGCCGTCGTCGCGCCGCCTCCTCCCCGTCCACCGCCGCCCCTGTCCGCCCCGCACCACACCATACACCGCTGCTTGTCCCGGCCGTTGCCACCAAAGGCGCCGACCGCAAACGCGCCACGCCGCAGCCCCCGTGCGTCTCGCGCTCGCTTGCATCTCCGTGCCGACGCTGCCTCTCTTCCCGCTCGCACTCGACCTCGACAACACAGTCTTTGGCTCCGCCACTGCGTGTTCCGGTGGTACGCACGCTGCAACACGTATGTATTCATTACCAGAGCGATGGCGAGGCATGACAGCATCTCTGTCTGACCAGAGAGTTCTTTATCGCTGCTAGTCGGCGCTTGGACCGCGCCAGACGACAGTAGTGGCACGCACCGGGTCGCCAGGAACAGTTGTTATATATATATTGTAGCGCGAGTCGGGAGAGGTAGTAGTCGGTCGACAGTAGTAGCGGGTGGACGGTTGTACTGAGCGGGCGTCGGCGGCGTGCTCTGCTCGTCTCGCGACTCTGGTCACGGTTCGGGACGATGTATAGTCTATTGTGTTATAATCAAAAGGTGGTGTGACGCTGCATTGCGCAAATCTGATAACGTATGTTCATTGTACTTATTTTGTTCAACAACAAAAGCCCCACTATTACTTTTTTTCTAAAGTAACTTTTGTCTCTTAACGAAAAACATTCACTTTTTAAAGACTACTTCCTATGGCATTTCCCTCCAAGGAGTGCAATTAATTACCAGCCAGCACTCATTCATTGCACACAGCTGTGTAAGGGGTATCTACAATTGAGGAGCGGATATAAATGCAATTTTTTTGTTTTTTTTGTTTTTTTTTTTTTTTTTTTTTTTTTTTGTGTGTGTGTGTGTGTGTTGTAACCTCCCAGCAAAATTTAAAATAATGGACAATGTTATTTACGGATGCTAATGGACATTGCGCTAATTGTAACCTCGCCCACAATGAGAGGTATTGAAAATGGCAACAAAAATGTGAAATTCGCAATCTGACTCAAATATAAAGTCTTCACACAACATTTAAAAAAGTCCGTTCAGTGACAAGAAACTTCAATTAAACCGAAATATCGGTCTTTGGCCCTGTGCAAAACAATCAGAATTAAAGTCTTACCTCCGAATAAATGGATGTCACATTTCTGCTCTGGTTGTTGCGCAGCGCTTGGAGGAACTGCATTGCAAATAATAATATTCTCTTTTTTTGTGATTTTAGTGACATTTTTCTTCAAAGAAGTGGAATGAAATGTGAAGTGCAACGAACTCTTTAGTTCAATAAACAATTAAATGTTTGAAAAATGCTTTTGAAATAAAAATTATTATTGGGGAACTTGTTGGAGAATAATTACAATAAATACAATTTTTCATTATCTAATGATTATATTAATTAACAGTATACCTTATTCACCATCTTGACCAGTGTTGCCGACCGCCTACATCACACAACCGCGCTCGGCTGCTACTACTGACCGACCGCTCTGCATGACGACTATTAGCGTACTGCACGCGACGACTACTGACAGAGTACAGCCCTCAACTACACATAGCTACGGACTCGCAACGACTACTGACTGACTGAGAACCGCTCGCAACACTCGCGCAGTCCAGCGCAAACTCTCTGGTCACAGATGCTACAATGTCTCGCCATCGCTACTATGTTACATACGTGTTTCAGTGTCTTTTTCATTGGGGTAACGATCTTTGGCTCTTTTTATTCTGAATACAGGGCCAAAGGTCAACGCTGCTGCCCTTATACAATTTATCAGGTTTCATTATGTCTGTTGCAATGTTACATACGGTTCACTCTTTCATTAATATTATCGTTGGGTTTGTTTTGTAGGGACGTTAACATTCTGGCACATTTTTATTATCATCGGACTCTCTGCTATTTGTGCAGGGAGGTTATACCTGGGTCCATTTCCATTTTAATATTGATAGACTTTTTGTTTTCTCGTTGTTTTTCCTTCTTTTTTTTTTGTTTTGTTTTTCCCGCTCTCACCACCACCGCCGCATCACGCCTTCCGTTTTCTTGGTTTCTTTTCTGTTCTTCAACTGCTTCAACATCACCGCGCCCCATTTCCACACCACAGCCATCAGCCTCCAAGACGGGCGGGCGCAGTGTGCCATTTCCGGCGCACAAGCACACCCGTACGGTACTCTCCTCGCCCCCACGCCACCAACAACACAGCGACCACGCGGCTTTCAGGCATGGCACGGCACCGGCGAAATGCGCCGCCCCCGCCCCTCCGCGCATCCGTCCGTCTCGCCACGTTCACTGACAGCCGCGTCTGCGGCTACACCACGACAACCACAACACAACACCGCTCCCCTCCCTGGCAACTCACATTGTTTTTCTCCTCCTCTTTTGCACAAACCACAACGCCGAGCACAGGCGCAAGCCACCCACACCGCGCCCCTCCCCGTCCCGTCTTTGGCCGCCGCTCCTCGTTTGCCCCCTCCCATCTCCCGAAATGCCATGCCAGCAGCGTTACGCATGCCCCTCCCCTGTCCACACAACACTACCGCCTAACGAACAGCCTTCCGGGCCACATGCAGGGCACGCCCACCTCCAAACACTGCCAATTCACGGACGCACGCACACACACACTCACTTTCTCGACACCTTTCTGTACGGAGGGTGCGTCATCTCGACCGTGACAGAGTGACGGCAACTATCGACGATCCATTTCCCCCCAATGGTAAAACATGTCCACTAACACCTACATACATCATTCACGTACACAGACAATAGCATACACACAATGGGAGGGCACACGAACATGGACGGCACGGCACTGTCATACACTCTTCCTCAGAACCATATCAACAAACGTTACGTACATCCGGGAAAGCGAAAGCGAAAGCAAAAGCAAAGGCAAAGCCCAATGCAGCCGTCAAAGGTAACGTTCACCACGGCAGACACTTGCAGCCGCGCCGCCGTTAAACGCATTTCAGTGCGGCTCCAATACGCCTCCGACACGGGAACGTTCCGTTGCTCTACGAATGCGTTTCTCCCCTTTTTCCCTTCCTCTCTCTTTTGCCCCCCCTCCTTGCACTCTTGCCTCATTCCTCACGTTCTGCCCAGACATTCGACCGATCAAAGTCAACCTTTCGTTACCGTTCTCAGCGCGACGGTGTACAACAGTATGACGGGTGTGCCCAAGACTTCGGTTCAGTTGCGTGACGCCCGTCTATCGCGCCGATCGACAGTTACTCAGGGGGCGACGGATCGGACCACGTCACCGACACACAAAACACTTTCAAACAAACAAATACGCACCGGATGGACACAGACAAACACGTGTACAGACATTCGCCAAACAAACGACCGCCGCCGCCGCCGCCGCCGCCGCCGTCGTCGTCTAGCGTCGCGCTTACTGTACTGCACTGGACACGCGTGCATCTTGAATGACGACATCGGTGTGCGTGCGTCGTACGCAATCAGTCAGACACGGCTATCAAACATCAGAGTCGAATGGTACATCATCGTGCGTGTTCGCCGTACACGTACAGTACAATACAACAACAATGCGTCTTAATGGCACGTTCATTTCAACGTCACTCACACACCTCCACGCTGCAGTTACGTCGCACCATTGTCAAACTCGGCGTACAGCAAAGGGAATAGTGGGCGGCAAAAAAAAAAAAAAACAACCAAACAAAAACATTTCACATTTCACCCTCGCCATGTATGATGTGCAAAAAAACAAACCCGCAAACGGCCGTCGTTACGGTGACACAAAAGTCGCCGATCGCACAGTCCCCCCTCGCAGACGGGTAACACACACACACACACCAACAACACCAATGGGTCAAAAACCACGCCAACGAGGCGTGCCACCATTCCACGCCACGGCGACCAACCTCGTGGCCGTACCCCGCGCAACACGCTTTGACGCGCCCCCCCACCCACAATCAAAATGCACACATACATCACAGCCGTCCACACAAACAACAACAACAATTCCGCCCTTCCCGCAAAAGGCAAGTTGGTGGCCCTGAAAAGGGCCGTTTTGCCGCTCTCGCAACGGAGGAGCCTTCTCCATCCTTCCTTCCATTCCAGAGCCACCTCCTTACTTGGAGCTCGTGTACTTGGTCACCGCCTTCGTGCCCTCGCTCACGGCGTGCTTGGCCAGCTCGCCAGGCAGCAACAGCCGCACAGCGGTCTGGATCTCGCGGGACGTGATGGTCGAGCGCTTGTTGTAGTGCGCCAGCCGAGAAGCCTCGGCCGCAATGCGCTCGAAAATGTCGTTCACGAAGCTGTTCATGATGCTCATCGCCTTCGACGAGATGCCCGTGTCAGGGTGCACCTGCTTCAGCACCTTGTAGATGTAGATGGCATAGCTCTCCTTCCTCTTGCGCTTCTTCTTCTTGTCGCCCTTCGAAATGTTCTTCTGCGCCTTGCCAGCCTTCTTGGCGGCCTTCCCGCTAGTCTTGGGCGGCATCTCGAACCAACGTACGGCAGCAGCAACACCAGTACCAAGCGCTCCGCTCTAGTCAGCGTCTCCCCACACAGTGGCACCCGCCGCCAGCCGCCGCCGCACCTTTACCAGCTCGCCCTGTTGCGGCCGCCGACCAATGGGGCGCGCGCGCAACCGGCCGCCGCACCCGAGCCCATAAAGCACCCCCACCCCGGCTGCGCCGGCACGCACTCCGCTGCTCGACTCGCTGCCGCTCGCACCGGTCGTTTTCGTTTCCGTTTCGTGTGCACCGTCGCTAGCCCATCGCCATGTCCGGACGCGGAAAGGGAGGCAAAGTCAAGGGCAAGTCAAAGTCCCGCTCAAGCAGGGCTGGGCTCCAGTTCCCGGTCGGCAGAATCCACCGCCTCCTGCGCAAGGGAAACTACGCAGAGCGCGTCGGCGCCGGGGCGCCCGTCTACCTCGCCGCCGTCATGGAGTACCTCGCGGCTGAGGTGCTCGAGCTGGCCGGAAACGCGGCCCGCGACAACAAGAAGACGCGCATCATCCCGCGCCACCTGCAGCTTGCCATCCGCAACGACGAGGAGCTCAACAAGCTCCTGTCGGGCGTCACCATCGCACAGGGTGGTGTCCTGCCCAACATCCAGGCCGTCCTGCTGCCAAAGAAGACCGAGAAGAAGGCCTAAAGGAGGCCAGGCAATCGCAGCCGCCGCGTGCTCCCCTGCACGCAACGCGCTTTGCCGGCTCGGCCCACAACAATCGGCCCTTTTCAGGGCCACCACACAAACCTACGTCCAAAGCAAAATTTCAGTCGTCCTCGCCGCACCTTGTTTTGTTTTTTAACTTTGCACTTTCACAGCACAGCCGCCGCCGGCGCACGTCCGCCATCTTGTCGTCCACACAGCCCGTGTGGCCCAACACACACACACACACACATTTTGCACGGTCGCAGTCGCCTTCCAAACGACAACGGCAGCAATAATGACCATTGTTAAAGGGAGGCGTGTCGACACACCGCCCTCCACTCCCGCGCGCAACGGCCGTCGACACGAACGAAACAGCTGATCCGGCCGCCTTGCCTCGGAAACCCCAACGCCGCCGCAAACACACAGAGCCAAACCACGCAAGCAAATAATCACCGCCTCTCGCACAACAACACACAGCCCGCCATCTCCGTCGCGATCGATACAAAGACACACAAACGAAGCAGCTCCACACACAGCCAGCCACATGACACGTTTCCTTTCCTTCTCCCCTCCCAGTCACATCACGTCGCTCACAAACGGAAAGAAAGAAAGAGAGAGAGAAACAAACAAACAACACAGCGCACACACGCAGCAACAACACAGACTCTTTCGCACTTTTCAACTTCCGAACAGTGTGGTGGCCCTGAAAAGGGCCGTTTTCTAGTCTCTCCCACCCACAAGCACGGCCGCGGGAAGGCCAGCGCCCGCTGCGACGCAGCCTAACCGCCGAAACCGTACAGGGTGCGCCCCTGCCTCTTCAGGGCGTACACCACGTCCATGGCCGTCACAGTCTTGCGCTTGGCGTGCTCAGTGTACGTCACCGCGTCGCGGATCACGTTCTCCAGGAACACCTTCAGCACCCCGCGGGTCTCCTCGTAGATCAGACCAGAGATGCGCTTCACGCCGCCCCTGCGAGCCAGGCGGCGGATGGCGGGCTTCGTGATGCCCTGGATGTTGTCGTGCAACACCTTGCGGTGCCGCTTGGCGCCACCCTTGCCGAGCCCCTTTCCTCCCTTGCCGCGGCCTGTCATCCTTCCTTCCTCGGGCAAAGCAAAACGTGCACAAACAGCAGCTGCAGCGGCTGGAGAGTCGGCTACGGTCTGCGCCCAGCGCGCCCGCCGCCCCCCTATATAGACTCTGGCCCGCCCTCCCCCCACCACGCGCAACCGAGGGCATATAAGCGCAGCACGGAGGCGCGCGGGCCCGTTGTCAAGGCAGCACCGGACGCCGCGCCGCACCTAACCTCCACGCACGCCGCTCCGCTACCGCTACCGCCATGGCCCGCACAAAGCAAACGGCCCGCAAGTCCACCGGCGGAAAGGCGCCGCGCAAACAGCTCGCCACCAAGGCGGCGAGGAAGAGCGCGCCCGCCACCGGAGGCGTCAAGAAGCCCCACCGCTACAGGCCGGGCACCGTCGCCCTGCGAGAAATCAGGCGCTACCAGAAGAGCACAGAGCTGCTCATCCGCAAGCTGCCATTCCAGCGCCTAGTGCGCGAGATCGCCCAGGACTTCAAGACCGACCTGCGCTTCCAGAGCTCCGCAGTCATGGCCCTGCAGGAGGCCAGCGAGGCCTACCTCGTCGGCCTCTTCGAAGACACCAACCTGTGCGCAATCCACGCCAAGCGCGTCACCATCATGCCCAAGGACATCCAGCTCGCGCGCCGCATCCGCGGCGAGCGCGCCTAAACCGCGCCGCGGCACCGCACCGCACAAACAAAAACGGCCCTTTTCAGGGCCACTAACATCTCTCCGTCGCGAGCAACCTTTGTCGGTCGCCTGCCTCTCGCCCCGCAACCCAAAAACAAAAACCACCACTTCCCGTCCGTCCGCCACACCCGCTCACTCTGCCTGCCTGCTAGCAGCGCGCAACAATCACACATCATCCCTCCCCGGCGCACAATACCCAACGGCCGACGTCACACCGCACGGGTGGCTGGCCGGCCGCCGCTTTCGTTTCGAAAACAAAAACAAAAACACCCGCACTCCACTCCGACGGCCAACGGCCAGGCAGGCGCGCTCGCTCGCTCTACACGCCACCGAAATCCCCCGCCGACTCCTTCCCACATCTCAACGTGCCCCCCGTTGCAAAACATAACACACACAAAGGAACAAAACAAAGACCAGACACGACTCGACAAGACGACAGACATCCGAGAAGAACGAACGCAGGCAAGCCAACCAACGTATTCAAACAAAACAACAACGTGACAGAAAACCAACCGTCGGCCGCCGCCACAAACACGGCGACAATCAACCACGACAACAACAACAACACCGCTTACCGCTACCGCCGCCCACACCCGCCACCGACCCCCGCAATCCAACCACCGCGGCACGCAAACAGCATCCCCACGGGCATACAGACAGACCCCCACACCAAACGCAACACGACAATCAAAACCTTCCCCGACGTGCTTTGATGGCCCTGAGAAGGGCCGTTTTGGGCCGCGCGTCTCTTGCGCGCCACTAGACGACGACGGGGGGTGGGGACGACGGAGCCAAGCGCCAAACCCTTCCTTTCCCATCTCTTTCTCCTCTACTCTACTTCTTCTTCTTGGGCGAAGCCTTCGCCTTAGACGGCGTCGTCGCCTTCTTCGGGCGCGGCGCCTTCGGCTTCTTCGTCGGAACCTTGGCGGCCTTCTTCGCCTTCGACGGCGACTTGGCCTTGGCCGGCTTGGCCGCAGCCGCCTTCTTCGCACCCGCGGGAGCGGCCGACGCCGCAGACGCCTTCTTGGCGGCGCCCGCCTTCCGACCGGTCGCCGCCTTCACGCCACCAGCCTTCTTTGCGCCGGCCGCACGGGCGCCCTTCTTCTCCTTGCTGGCCGGAGCGGCGCGCTTCTTCTTGGCACCGCCAGCACGAGCCTTGCCGCCCTCGGCCGCCCCCCCGCCGCCGCCGGCGCCGGCAAGCTTGAACGAGCCGGACGCGCCCTTCCCCTTCGTCTGCACCAGCTCGCCCGCCACGACGGCCGACTTGAGGTACTTCTTGATAAACGGCGCCAGCTTCTCCGCGTCCAGCTTGTAGTGCGCGGCTATGTACTTCTTGATCGCCTGCAGCGACGACCCGCCGCGCTCCTTCAGACTCTTGATGGCGGCCGTCACCATCTCAGAGGTGCGCGGGTGCGCAGGCTTGGCGCGCGGCTTCTTCGCAGACGACGCAGACTTGGCCTTCTTCGTAGTGCCGGTGGCGGCGGGTGCCGCAGCAGTCTCGTTCGTAGCCGCCTGATCTGCCATTTCGACGACGCGCGTAACACACAGCGAGAGCGAGCGGGACGGCAGGCACGCAAGCACAGCACAGCAGCAGAGCAGAGAATCACAAGGCCCAGCCAGTGTCGCGGGCGGGCGCGGACGGCCGAGAGAGCGGCCGCCACTCTGCGCGCCGCCGCGCCGCGCCTCCCGCGCTTGCTACCGCCCAACGTCCGACAGCCTGTGCGGAGCAGCCCCAAACCTGCGCCACAACCGCCCGCGCCTTTCAAACCACCGAGGATGGGGCTACACACAGCCACACCACAGTCGCCAACCAGTCGCCACGGCAGCGCCGCAAACCACGGCCAAACTGCAGCTACCGCGCGCTACAGCCTGGGTCGGCCCGCCGAGAATCGCCGCCCCCGCCCAAATGCCGCCCCCACAGCCCCAGCCGACGACCCGCCACAATGGCCAAACCTTCGGCAAAACTCCCACACCGTCGCCGCGGCAGCCCGGCCAGCGCGGCCGGCGCCACAGCCACACAAGCCGAGGCGTGCGGCGATGACGGCCGTGCAAACGCGCCTCCGCCGCCCCATCGCCTTCCGTCGCCCTCCCGCCGTTTCCCGATCGGCCCGCAGCCGTCGGGCCACATCGCGCGCCGTCCTCCTCCTCTCGCCGGCCAACATTCACAGCCGTTTCTCACCAATTGCCCGCCGCAAACGGACGCCGCCTGCGCAACAGGCGCCGCCGCCCCTCGCCGCTTCCGACCCAACCCCTCGACCGAGGCAAACCGCAATCCGAATCTACAGACCAACCCAATCTGCCGTCAAGCACACACGACAGCCGACCTTACACGTTACGCGTTACACATTACGTTTACACGTCTACGTTAGGTTAGGTTAGGTGGACGTGGGTTAGGTTAAGGGGACTTGGGTTAGGTTAAGCGTCAAACTTAGGTTAAGCATTCAAACACGTCAGGCGTCAGAGGTTAGGTTAGGTTAGGTTACACGTCAGGTTAAGGGGTCAGTGCTAGGTTAAGAAGCGTCAAACGTAGGTTAAAAAAGCGTTCAAACGTGAGGCGTGAGCCGGACAGCTTACCTTACGTAGACGTTAGGGGCTCACAGGCTGAGCTCACCTCGCCACACCACAGGTTAGGTTCGGTTCGGTTCGCTCGGCTCAGCGTAAAGCGCCGAGGTCAGGGTTACGTTCGTTCACCTTCGGGCGCCACACTTTCGGTTGAAAGGTCGCGACGGGACGACGTCGGCACGCACGCCGCAAACGAACAAAAACGTACAGACGACGTCGGAAACCGCCGACAGACGGGGGAGCAGCACGACCACGACCAGACACCGAGCGCGAACGAGACACACGCGAACCACCCCCACCGGCCAAAGGGCACCACACAACAACCCAGAGCACCACGTGTCGACACCAGAGCAACCCGCCGCTCACGCGACATGGCTGGCACCGAAGGGCAACCGCCCGCAACTGCGCTTTCCGCGCCGGCCCGGATGCACGTCGTGCTACAACAACACCACTACCGTACACAGCCGCTGTTCACAACATCACTATCAATGGCGCGCCCGCGGCTCGCCGCCGTCGCAGTCGCAGCCCCAACGCCAGCACTTTTGCACCACCATTCACACGCACCGCAACACAGCTCGCCGACACAGCCGAACAAAACAAACACCACACAACAACAGCAACAACAACGCCGCCGCCTCTACTTGTGCCGGCGACCCACCCCGCCGATGGCGCACCTTTCGCCAGCCGGCAATCGACACACACGCACCCACCCACCGGGGCCCAGTGCAAAAAAAAAAAAAAAAAAAAAAAAAAAAAAAAAAAAAACACACAAAAACAAAAAAACCAAACAACACAAACGACACGGGAAGCGCACACCGCCACTTCGCGCGCACGCCACCAACCAGTCGTCGTCTCAAAATAACAAACACAAACAAAATAAACTAACAACTAGGGCAACACAAAACAAAAACGCCTCGCACGAACCGAACCGCCCACAAAGAGGACAAGCACACGCACAGCCTCTGCTGACGACCACGACGCAGCGGCACGCTGCTCCTGTCCCGCGCCCCGCGCCCCGCGCCCCACTCGATTCACAACTCACGCGACACCGTCAACGACGGGCTCGCTTCCCGCAACCTACCACCTTTCCGCCACGACGCACAGCCCCAGCCCCACCCGACGACTGCACTTTCACCACCGCCTCCCCCTTCCCCCCCAAAACACACACACACACACACACACACACACACACACACACAGCCAGCCAAAAACGCACTCGCGACCCACACATGCACGTGCATCGGCACACGCCAACCAGTCAACGTCGACAACCACACGCAAGGCTCGAAACGAAAACGAAACCGGCGTCCTTCCACGTTGCCATCAAGCTACGCGACACAAGACACAAGGAACCAACACAACAGCCGGCCCCACTAATTCCCACTCTCACGCCGCAAAAAGCACACCGACACCGCCAAACACGCACGCACATTCCCCTTCGCACTGACACCACCGACCGGCTCGCTACCACACACCTCTCGGCAGCCGTTTTCACGCCAATTCGCCACACCGCCCACACAGTCGACAAGCGCCCGCCCTGTACGGCACACGCAACGACGCAGCGCAGCAAAGGGCGCCCGCAACACATACCTCTCCGCCGCCCGACGCGCCAACCGCCACGCCACACCACACCGCACCGCCAGCCACTCGCAAATTGTGCACTGCCACCAGCCACACGTCCAACACGCCGCGCCGCCTCCGGCCACCCGCCAGGGGGCGCTCACGTCCGCGACAACAGCGCGGCCCGCCGGGCCGGGCCGAACCGAACCGAGCCGCCGCTGCTCTGCACTCGGCACGGCCACACCCTGCTGCAGACCGGGCTCGTCCCTCTGTACGCGTCTGCCTGCGCATCAACACAACACGACCTTTTGTTTTTTTTTTTTCTCTCTCTACCGCCATCCCTTCTTCTCGCGTTTTACTCGTTGTTGCAGCAGCGGCGCACACCTACACATCCACAGCCCCAGCCGAGCCGGCCTCACCTCAGGGCCCGCCGCCAGCGTCTCCTCCTCGGGCACAGGTGCGGTGCTGTGGCCGCCCATCCAACCGCATTGCTGGCCGTCCAGCCACCAGGCGTTCCCACTGCCGCGAGCCACGCCGCGCACCGACCCTGCTGCAGAAAACGAAGCATAGCCAGAGACCGACCGATACACAAAGCAAGCCGTCGCCTCGCCTCTTGTCCTTCCTGCCTTCCTTCCGCCCCCGCCCTTCTCACACCACCGCCTCTCCACTTTCGCCCCCCCCTCCTTTTTTTTTTTTTTTTTGTTTTCTTCTTTCTTTCTTTCTTTCTTTGGCCCTCTCTCCTTCCCGCCATGGCGGTTACGGCACCGCGCTGCAGCGGCAGATTTTTTTGCGCCCACACGCCTACTCCTACCACCATTAACCTTGCCCTGCCCTGCCCTGCCCTGCCCTGCCCTGCCCATCAACGTCGCAGTCGAACCGACGCTTGCCAACACACTGCCCACGTTCCTTTCTCTTTTCGGCCTACGCCCATTACGCGCCGCCGCCACAGCACCTTCCCTTCCCACAACACACCGACGTCATCACACGCACCCAAAACAGGGGCCACGACCGTGTTCCTCGCCCACTCCCATCCCGCACGGTACGCACATTCCCAACTACTACCGCGCACCCTCCCTTTCCAATCTGTGTGTCTCTGTGTCTGTGTCCTGTCCGCGCGTGACGCCTCTCAACATCCGCCGTCCCCCGTCCCGTTTTCGCCCCCATGCCGTCGTCGCGCCGCCTCCTCCCCGTCCACCGCCGCCCCTGTCCGCCCCGCACCACACCATACACCGCTGCTTGTCCCGGCCGTTGCCACCAAAGGCGCCGACCGCAAACGCGCCACGCCGCAGCCCCCGTGCGTCTCGCGCTCGCTTGCATCTCCGTGCCGACGCTGCCTCTCTTCCCGCTCGCACTCGACCTCGACAACACAGTCTTTGGCTCCGCCACTGCGTGTTCCGGTGGTACGCACGCTGCAACACGTATGTATTCATTACCAGAGCGATGGCGAGGCATGACAGCATCTCTGTCTGACCAGAGAGTTCTTTATCGCTGCTAGTCGGCGCTTGGACCGCGCCAGACGACAGTAGTGGCACGCACCGGGTCGCCAGGAACAGTTGTTATATATATATTGTAGCGCGAGTCGGGAGAGGTAGTAGTCGGTCGACAGTAGTAGCGGGTGGACGGTTGTACTGAGCGGGCGTCGGCGGCGTGCTCTGCTCGTCTCGCGACTCTGGTCACGGTTCGGGACGATGTATAGTCTATTGTGTTATAATCAAAAGGTGGTGTGACGCTGCATTGCGCAAATCTGATAACGTATGTTCATTGTACTTATTTTGTTCAACAACAAAAGCCCCACTATTACTTTTTTTCTAAAGTAACTTTTGTCTCTTAACGAAAAACATTCACTTTTTAAAGACTACTTCCTATGGCATTTCCCTCCAAGGAGTGCAATTAATTACCAGCCAGCACTCATTCATTGCACACAGCTGTGTAAGGGGTATCTACAATTGAGGAGCGGATATAAATGCAATTTTTTTGTTTTTTTTTTGTTTTTTTTTTTTTTTTTTTTTTTTTTTGTGTGTGTGTGTGTGTGTTGTAACCTCCCAGCAAAATTTAAAATAATGGACAATGTTATTTACGGATGCTAATGGACATTGCGCTAATTGTAACCTCGCCCACAATGAGAGGTATTGAAAATGGCAACAAAAATGTGAAATTCGCAATCTGACTCAAATATAAAGTCTTCACACAACATTTAAAAAAGTCCGTTCAGTGACAAGAAACTTCAATAAAACCGAAATATCGGTCTTTGGCCCTGTGCAAAACAATCAGAATTAAAGTCTTACCTCCGAATAAATGGATGTCACATTTCTGCTCTGGTTGTTGCGCAGCGCTTGGAGGAACTGCATTGCAAATAATAATATTCTCTTTTTTTGTGATTTTAGTGACATTTTTCTTCAAAGAAGTGGAATGAAATGTGAAGTGCAACGAACTCTTTAGTTCAATAAACAATTAAATGTTTGAAAAATGCTTTTGAAATAAAAATTATTATTGGGGAACTTGTTGGAGAATAATTACAATAAATACAATTTTTCATTATCTAATGATTATATTAATTAACAGTATACCTTATTCACCATCTTGACCAGTGTTGCCGACCGCCTACATCACACAACCGCGCTCGGCTGCTACTACTGACCGACCGCTCTGCATGACGACTATTAGCGTACTGCACGCGACGACTACTGACAGAGTACAGCCCTCAACTACACATAGCTACGGACTCGCAACGACTACTGACTGACTGAGAACCGCTCGCAACACTCGCGCAGTCCAGCGCAAACTCTCTGGTCACAGATGCTACAATGTCTCGCCATCGCTACTATGTTACATACGTGTTTCAGTGTCTTTTTCATTGGGGTAACGATCTTTGGCTCTTTTTATTCTGAATACAGGGCCAAAGGTCAACGCTGCTGCCCTTATACAATTTATCAGGTTTCATTATGTCTGTTGCAATGTTACATACGGTTCACTCTTTCATTAATATTATCGTTGGGTTTGTTTTGTAGGGACGTTAACATTCTGGCACATTTTTATTATCATCGGACTCTCTGCTATTTGTGCAGGGAGGTTATACCTGGGTCCATTTCCATTTTAATATTGATAGACTTTTTGTTTTCTCGTTGTTTTTCCTTCTTTTTTTTTTGTTTTGTTTTTCCCGCTCTCACCACCACCGCCGCATCACGCCTTCCGTTTTCTTGGTTTCTTTTCTGTTCTTCAACTGCTTCAACATCACCGCGCCCCATTTCCACACCACAGCCATCAGCCTCCAAGACGGGCGGGCGCAGTGTGCCATTTCCGGCGCACAAGCACACCCGTACGGTACTCTCCTCGCCCCCACGCCACCAACAACACAGCGACCACGCGGCTTTCAGGCATGGCACGGCACCGGCGAAATGCGCCGCCCCCGCCCCTCCGCGCATCCGTCCGTCTCGCCACGTTCACTGACAGCCGCGTCTGCGGCTACACCACGACAACCACAACACAACACCGCTCCCCTCCCTGGCAACTCACATTGTTTTTCTCCTCCTCTTTTGCACAAACCACAACGCCGAGCACAGGCGCAAGCCACCCACACCGCGCCCCTCCCCGTCCCGTCTTTGGCCGCCGCTCCTCGTTTGCCCCCTCCCATCTCCCGAAATGCCATGCCAGCAGCGTTACGCATGCCCCTCCCCTGTCCACACAACACTACCGCCTAACGAACAGCCTTCCGGGCCACATGCAGGGCACGCCCACCTCCAAACACTGCCAATTCACGGACGCACGCACACACACACTCACTTTCTCGACACCTTTCTGTACGGAGGGTGCGTCATCTCGACCGTGACAGAGTGACGGCAACTATCGACGATCCATTTCCCCCCAATGGTAAAACATGTCCACTAACACCTACATACATCATTCACGTACACAGACAATAGCATACACACAATGGGAGGGCACACGAACATGGACGGCACGGCACTGTCATACACTCTTCCTCAGAACCATATCAACAAACGTTACGTACATCCGGGAAAGCGAAAGCGAAAGCAAAAGCAAAGGCAAAGCCCAATGCAGCCGTCAAAGGTAACGTTCACCACGGCAGACACTTGCAGCCGCGCCGCCGTTAAACGCATTTCAGTGCGGCTCCAATACGCCTCCGACACGGGAACGTTCCGTTGCTCTACGAATGCGTTTCTCCCCTTTTTCCCTTCCTCTCTCTTTTGCCCCCCCTCCTTGCACTCTTGCCTCATTCCTCACGTTCTGCCCAGACATTCGACCGATCAAAGTCAACCTTTCGTTACCGTTCTCAGCGCGACGGTGTACAACAGTATGACGGGTGTGCCCAAGACTTCGGTTCAGTTGCGTGACGCCCGTCTATCGCGCCGATCGACAGTTACTCAGGGGGCGACGGATCGGACCACGTCACCGACACACAAAACACTTTCAAACAAACAAATACGCACCGGATGGACACAGACAAACACGTGTACAGACATTCGCCAAACAAACGACCGCCGCCGCCGCCGCCGCCGCCGCCGTCGTCGTCTAGCGTCGCGCTTACTGTACTGCACTGGACACGCGTGCATCTTGAATGACGACATCGGTGTGCGTGCGTCGTACGCAATCAGTCAGACACGGCTATCAAACATCAGAGTCGAATGGTACATCATCGTGCGTGTTCGCCGTACACGTACAGTACAATACAACAACAATGCGTCTTAATGGCACGTTCATTTCAACGTCACTCACACACCTCCACGCTGCAGTTACGTCGCACCATTGTCAAACTCGGCGTACAGCAAAGGGAATAGTGGGCGGCAAAAAAAAAAAAAACAACCAAACAAAAACATTTCACATTTCACCCTCGCCATGTATGATGTGCAAAAAAACAAACCCGCAAACGGCCGTCGTTACGGTGACACAAAAGTCGCCGATCGCACAGTCCCCCCTCGCAGACGGGTAACACACACACACACACCAACAACACCAATGGGTCAAAAACCACGCCAACGAGGCGTGCCACCATTCCACGCCACGGCGACCAACCTCGTGGCCGTACCCCGCGCAACACGCTTTGACGCGCCCCCCCACCCACAATCAAAATGCACACATACATCACAGCCGTCCACACAAACAACAACAACAATTCCGCCCTTCCCGCAAAAGGCAAGTTGGTGGCCCTGAAAAGGGCCGTTTTGCCGCTCTCGCAACGGAGGAGCCTTCTCCATCCTTCCTTCCATTCCAGAGCCACCTCCTTACTTGGAGCTCGTGTACTTGGTCACCGCCTTCGTGCCCTCGCTCACGGCGTGCTTGGCCAGCTCGCCAGGCAGCAACAGCCGCACAGCGGTCTGGATCTCGCGGGACGTGATGGTCGAGCGCTTGTTGTAGTGCGCCAGCCGAGAAGCCTCGGCCGCAATGCGCTCGAAAATGTCGTTCACGAAGCTGTTCATGATGCTCATCGCCTTCGACGAGATGCCCGTGTCAGGGTGCACCTGCTTCAGCACCTTGTAGATGTAGATGGCATAGCTCTCCTTCCTCTTGCGCTTCTTCTTCTTGTCGCCCTTCGAAATGTTCTTCTGCGCCTTGCCAGCCTTCTTGGCGGCCTTCCCGCTAGTCTTGGGCGGCATCTCGAACCAACGTACGGCAGCAGCAACACCAGTACCAAGCGCTCCGCTCTAGTCAGCGTCTCCCCACACAGTGGCACCCGCCGCCAGCCGCCGCCGCACCTTTACCAGCTCGCCCTGTTGCGGCCGCCGACCAATGGGGCGCGCGCGCAACCGGCCGCCGCACCCGAGCCCATAAAGCACCCCCACCCCGGCTGCGCCGGCACGCACTCCGCTGCTCGACTCGCTGCCGCTCGCACCGGTCGTTTTCGTTTCCGTTTCGTGTGCACCGTCGCTAGCCCATCGCCATGTCCGGACGCGGAAAGGGAGGCAAAGTCAAGGGCAAGTCAAAGTCCCGCTCAAGCAGGGCTGGGCTCCAGTTCCCGGTCGGCAGAATCCACCGCCTCCTGCGCAAGGGAAACTACGCAGAGCGCGTCGGCGCCGGGGCGCCCGTCTACCTCGCCGCCGTCATGGAGTACCTCGCGGCTGAGGTGCTCGAGCTGGCCGGAAACGCGGCCCGCGACAACAAGAAGACGCGCATCATCCCGCGCCACCTGCAGCTTGCCATCCGCAACGACGAGGAGCTCAACAAGCTCCTGTCGGGCGTCACCATCGCACAGGGTGGTGTCCTGCCCAACATCCAGGCCGTCCTGCTGCCAAAGAAGACCGAGAAGAAGGCCTAAAGGAGGCCAGGCAATCGCAGCCGCCGCGTGCTCCCCTGCACGCAACGCGCTTTGCCGGCTCGGCCCACAACAATCGGCCCTTTTCAGGGCCACCACACAAACCTACGTCCAAAGCAAAATTTCAGTCGTCCTCGCCGCACCTTGTTTTGTTTTTTAACTTTGCACTTTCACAGCACAGCCGCCGCCGGCGCACGTCCGCCATCTTGTCGTCCACACAGCCCGTGTGGCCCAACACACACACACACACACATTTTGCACGGTCGCAGTCGCCTTCCAAACGACAACGGCAGCAATAATGACCATTGTTAAAGGGAGGCGTGTCGACACACCGCCCTCCACTCCCGCGCGCAACGGCCGTCGACACGAACGAAACAGCTGATCCGGCCGCCTTGCCTCGGAAACCCCAACGCCGCCGCAAACACACAGAGCCAAACCACGCAAGCAAATAATCACCGCCTCTCGCACAACAACACACAGCCCGCCATCTCCGTCGCGATCGATACAAAGACACACAAACGAAGCAGCTCCACACACAGCCAGCCACATGACACGTTTCCTTTCCTTCTCCCCTCCCAGTCACATCACGTCGCTCACAAACGGAAAGAAAGAAACAAAGAAAGAAAGAGAGAGAGAAACAAACAAACAACACAGCGCACACACGCAGCAACAACACAGACTCTTTCGCACTTTTCAACTTCCGAACAGTGTGGTGGCCCTGAAAAGGGCCGTTTTCTAGTCTCTCCCACCCACAAGCACGGCCGCGGGAAGGCCAGCGCCCGCTGCGACGCAGCCTAACCGCCGAAACCGTACAGGGTGCGCCCCTGCCTCTTCAGGGCGTACACCACGTCCATGGCCGTCACAGTCTTGCGCTTGGCGTGCTCAGTGTACGTCACCGCGTCGCGGATCACGTTCTCCAGGAACACCTTCAGCACCCCGCGGGTCTCCTCGTAGATCAGACCAGAGATGCGCTTCACGCCGCCCCTGCGAGCCAGGCGGCGGATGGCGGGCTTCGTGATGCCCTGGATGTTGTCGCGCAACACCTTGCGGTGCCGCTTGGCGCCACCCTTGCCGAGCCCCTTTCCTCCCTTGCCGCGGCCTGTCATCCTTCCTTCCTCGGGCAAAGCAAAACGTGCACAAACAGCAGCTGCAGCGGCTGGAGAGTCGGCTACGGTCTGCGCCCAGCGCTTTTTTTTTTTTTTTTTTTTTTTTTTTTTTTTTTTTTTTTTTTTGTCTGTTTGTGTGATGCAGGCCCGGCGCTTATGCGCCTCGCCGTGTACAGGTTACAGGTTGGTTTTTTTACATTTATTTATTTACAAGCAATAAATTTACTTTTGAAGGGACAGGCATCCCTGGGCTTCAGGAGCCCTTAGCCGACCTTCTATGATGTCTATTTTTCTTGGTATGAGTGGGGGTTTCCTAAACTAATTTTTACTTTTACAAGGATTACGACTAAGCTTTCTACTCTATTAGGCTCGTTGGTATCTTATATCGTTGGCCTGGTCTGGGTCTAGTTGTTCCTAGTTCTCTTATTTGGGGGAGGGTGTCTCTGTTGAGGTCTATTTTTCTGTGAAGTTTCCTGGCCTTTTCTTGGATTGTGGTTGCAACTGTATCCATCCCTGTTTCTGCATGTAGTTCTCTAATACTAGTCCACGGGGGGGCTCGAAGGATCCACCTGAGAACTTTGTTTTGCACGACTTGTAGGGAATTCAGTTGAGTTTTTGAGGCTATTCCCCATGCAGAGCTCCCGTATAGGAGGGCAGGGAGCACTGTTGCCTTGTAGAGGCGAAGTTTTGTGTCCTGATTGAGCATTCTGCTGAGGAAGAATGGGGCGAGGGCTTTGGCCATTTGAATGCATTTCTGCCTCTTTCCTTGTATGTGCTTGTGGAAGAAGAGGCTTGTGTCTAATTCGACGCCTAGATATTTAACAGATGGCGACCACGGAATCCTGTGGTTTAGGACCTGGATGGTGTCAACCCTTGGCCTTTTCTTAGAGAAGTAGACCATCGTTGTCTTGTCTGCATTCAGTGTTACCTTGTTGTCTCGGCACCATGCTATCACCATGTCCATTTGCCGCTGTAGGCGGTTGACGTTGGCGAAGTGCTGCCTACCGCTTATGAACAGCGCCGTGTCATCCGCGAATTGGGCAAGCTGGACGTTGTTCGTTCTTGGCAGGTCGTTTATGAAGATGTTGAATAATATTGGTGATAGCACGGACCCTTGTGGTATTCCTGCTGCCAGTGTTTTGGTGCTCGATGTTTTCTTTTCGATTGAGACGGATATCTGCCGATTCGCTAGGTATTCTGCTATGAGGTGTATGTAGCAGTCCGGAATCGTCGTCTGCGTTGCCAGCTTTTTGATTAGTTTGGCATGCCACACCCGGTCGTAGGCTTTATCCCAGTCGAGGAATGCGGCGGCGGTGGATGCTGCGACGTTGTAGTTCTTGGAGATGTGCTCCACTACCCGCATGACCTGCATTTCTGCCGAGAGCTTGCGCTGGAATCCGAACTGTTCCACCCTGATTGTGCCGTCTTCTGTCAGCGGTGGTTCCAGGCGTTTGAGTACCACTCTCTCTAGCACTTTGCTGGTGGTGCTCAGTAAGCTTATTGGGCGGTAGCTGGTTGCCCGTTGGAGGTCCTTCCCAGGTTTGGGGAGTGGTATGATCTTCGCTGTTTTCCATCTCTGCGGGAAGTAGTTGTGGATCAGACAGCTGTTGAAGATTCTTGTCATTAGCACCAGCGGTTTTCGGGAGATTTCTTTGAGGTGGGCGTTCGAGATGCCATCTGTGCCAGGCGCGGATTTTCCTTTTCGGTTTTTGATGATGTTTTTGACCTCCATCGGGGTGGTGAGAAGTGGTTGTTCGGTGGCTGGACGTCTGGTGTAATCTTCCATGAATTGTGACGTGCTTCGCTCTTCTTGAGCTTCTTCTTCTGTGAGGTCGAGGTTCGGTAGCGTGTTTTGTTGTTCGTACGCTTCTGCGAAAGACTCTGCGATCTCCAGCGGGTCGAATGTTAGCCCTTGGTTAGTGCGCAGTGCACGCTTCGGTTCCCTGGGGCATCGGATTGCTTTAACTAGGTCCCATTCTTGCTTTTGTTGGAGACGGAACTGTTCCATCTTATCTTCCCATTGTTCTGTTCTCCATTCTTGCAGACGGTTTCGGAGCTCGCGTTGCAATCTGTTCATTGTTTGTTTGTCTCGTGGGTTCCGGTACTGCTGCCATCTTCTGCGGAACCTGTTTTTCTGCTGTTTAAGTTCCTCTAGCAAGGGGGGAAGTTCCGCTGTGTGAGGATGTTGCCTTATTGTCGTCGTGGAGGCCTTTCGGATTGCTGTCTGAATCTTGTGTTCCAGGTATTCCACCGCCGACTCTATCTCTTCTTTCGTTTGGAGTCTTAGTGTTGGATTCACGGTGTTATTGAGAATTCTTCGAAAGGAGCACCAGTCTGTTGTTCTGGTGGTCCATTGTTGGTCTGACAGTTGGATTTGTTGCAGTTTGATCAGTACAGGTAGATGGTCTGACGAGAGGTCTTGTATCGTTGTCAGATCGATGTGTGTTGGGACGTTTTTTGATATTACGATGTCCAACACGTCTGGGGTGCATCTTCTGAACACTGGAATGTACGTTGGGTCATCTGGTCCGTGTATGTTTAGGTTCAGGTCTTCTGCGAAGTTGAGTAGCCTGTTCCCGTTCGCGTTGTTCACGCGGGAGTTCCATATAAGGTGTTTGCTGTTTAGATCTCCTCCAATCAGGACGGTCGGTGAAAGGTTTGTTATTGCTTCCAGATCTTGCCTCCGCAGTTCCGCACGTGGAGGAAGATAAACTGCTGCGAATGTGATGTTTCCCGAGTTCGTTCGAACGGTGACGGCCGTGGCTTCTAGGGCGTTGCGTAGGTGGAGGTCTTCCTGGTGATGTATTAGTGACCGTCGTACGAACACTGCTGTGCCTCCTCCTCTTCGCAGGTGTCGATCTTTCCTGTAGGTGTACATGTTTCTTAGTTTGTATGGCTCATTATCTCTCAGGTGCGTTTCATTTACGAGTAGGATATCGATATTGTGGGCTGTTATAAACTGCTCCAGCTCTATTTTCTTGCCTTTTAGGCCGTTTGCGTTCCAGGTGGCCGCGGTGATTTCTCGTGTTGGTCCGTTTGCCATGCTATTCAAACAACGAGATTACTCCTTGGGCCAGTGCGAGTATCTTTGAGAATGGGTCGTTGGCGTTTTTGATGTCTTCGGCTGTCTTCTTTATTTTGGTCAACGTGTCTGGTTTGAAGAAAGACGACACCAGAGACGTGATCTGCTTGATTGCGTCACTGAATGATCCTGTGGCTGGTTGGTCTTGCTGTGTTTGCTGTTGGTCTTGGTTTGGTTGGCGGCCCCAAGCTGTGGTTCGGGTCGCCTGTCGCTGTCGGAGAGGGGGGAAGTTGTTTGCCGTATTTGCTGGCGCTGGTGGTGGTGGCGGACCTGCTGTTGTTGTTGGTCGGCCTGGTTGTGTTCCTCTGAGGTTTATTGCTGCCCGCCGCCCCCCTATATAGACTCTGGCCCGCCCTCCCCCCACCACGCGCAACCGAGGGCATATAAGCGCAGCACGGAGGCGCGCGGGCCCGTTGTCAAGGCAGCACCGGACGCCGCGCCGCACCTAACCTCCACGCACGCCGCTCCGCTACCGCTACCGCCATGGCCCGCACAAAGCAAACGGCCCGCAAGTCCACCGGCGGAAAGGCGCCGCGCAAACAGCTCGCCACCAAGGCGGCGAGGAAGAGCGCGCCCGCCACCGGAGGCGTCAAGAAGCCCCACCGCTACAGGCCGGGCACCGTCGCCCTGCGAGAAATCAGGCGCTACCAGAAGAGCACAGAGCTGCTCATCCGCAAGCTGCCATTCCAGCGCCTAGTGCGCGAGATCGCCCAGGACTTCAAGACCGACCTGCGCTTCCAGAGCTCCGCAGTCATGGCCCTGCAGGAGGCCAGCGAGGCCTACCTCGTCGGCCTCTTCGAAGACACCAACCTGTGCGCAATCCACGCCAAGCGCGTCACCATCATGCCCAAGGACATCCAGCTCGCGCGCCGCATCCGCGGCGAGCGCGCCTAAACCGCGCCGCGGCACCGCACCGCACAAACAAAAACGGCCCTTTTCAGGGCCACTAACATCTCTCCGTCGCGAGCAACCTTTGTCGGTCGCCTGCCTCTCGCCCCGCAACCCAAAAACAAAAACCACCACTTCCCGTCCGTCCGCCACACCCGCTCACTCTGCCTGCCTGCTAGCAGCGCGCAACAATCACACATCATCCCTCCCCGGCGCACAATACCCAACGGCCGACGTCACACCGCACGGGTGGCTGGCCGGCCGCCGCTTTCGTTTCGAAAACAAAAACAAAAACACCCGCACTCCACTCCGACGGCCAACGGCCAGGCAGGCGCGCTCGCTCGCTCTACACGCCACCGAAATCCCCCGCCGACTCCTTCCCACATCTCAACGTGCCCCCCGTTGCAAAACATAACACACACAAAGGAACAAAACAAAGACCAGACACGACTCGACAAGACGACAGACATCCGAGAAGAACGAACGCAGGCAAGCCAACCAACGTATTCAAACAAAACAACAACGTGACAGAAAACCAACCGTCGGCCGCCGCCACAAACACGGCGACAATCAACCACGACAACAACAACAACACCGCTTACCGCTACCGCCGCCCACACCCGCCACCGACCCCCGCAATCCAACCACCGCGGCACGCAAACAGCATCCCCACGGGCATACAGACAGACCCCCACACCAAACGCAACACGACAATCAAAACCTTCCCCGACGTGCTTTGATGGCCCTGAGAAGGGCCGTTTTGGGCCGCGCGTCTCTTGCGCGCCACTAGACGACGACGGGGGGTGGGGACGACGGAGCCAAGCGCCAAACCCTTCCTTTCCCATCTCTTTCTCCTCTACTCTACTTCTTCTTCTTGGGCGAAGCCTTCGCCTTAGACGGCGTCGTCGCCTTCTTCGGGCGCGGCGCCTTCGGCTTCTTCGTCGGAACCTTGGCGGCCTTCTTCGCCTTCGACGGCGACTTGGCCTTGGCCGGCTTGGCCGCAGCCGCCTTCTTCGCACCCGCGGGAGCGGCCGACGCCGCAGACGCCTTCTTGGCGGCGCCCGCCTTCCGACCGGTCGCCGCCTTCACGCCACCAGCCTTCTTTGCGCCGGCCGCACGGGCGCCCTTCTTCTCCTTGCTGGCCGGAGCGGCGCGCTTCTTCTTGGCACCGCCAGCACGAGCCTTGCCGCCCTCGGCCGCCCCCCCGCCGCCGCCGGCGCCGGCAAGCTTGAACGAGCCGGACGCGCCCTTCCCCTTCGTCTGCACCAGCTCGCCCGCCACGACGGCCGACTTGAGGTACTTCTTGATAAACGGCGCCAGCTTCTCCGCGTCCAGCTTGTAGTGCGCGGCTATGTACTTCTTGATCGCCTGCAGCGACGACCCGCCGCGCTCCTTCAGACTCTTGATGGCGGCCGTCACCATCTCAGAGGTGCGCGGGTGCGCAGGCTTGGCGCGCGGCTTCTTCGCAGACGACGCAGACTTGGCCTTCTTCGTAGTGCCGGTGGCGGCGGGTGCCGCAGCAGTCTCGTTCGTAGCCGCCTGATCTGCCATTTCGACGACGCGCGTAACACACAGCGAGAGCGAGCGGGACGGCAGGCACGCAAGCACAGCACAGCAGCAGAGCAGAGAATCACAAGGCCCAGCCAGTGTCGCGGGCGGGCGCGGACGGCCGAGAGAGCGGCCGCCACTCTGCGCGCCGCCGCGCCGCGCCTCCCGCGCTTGCTACCGCCCAACGTCCGACAGCCTGTGCGGAGCAGCCCCAAACCTGCGCCACAACCGCCCGCGCCTTTCAAACCACCGAGGATGGGGCTACACACAGCCACACCACAGTCGCCAACCAGTCGCCACGGCAGCGCCGCAAACCACGGCCAAACTGCAGCTACCGCGCGCTACAGCCTGGGTCGGCCCGCCGAGAATCGCCGCCCCCGCCCAAATGCCGCCCCCACAGCCCCAGCCGACGACCCGCCACAATGGCCAAACCTTCGGCAAAACTCCCACACCGTCGCCGCGGCAGCCCGGCCAGCGCGGCCGGCGCCACAGCCACACAAGCCGAGGCGTGCGGCGATGACGGCCGTGCAAACGCGCCTCCGCCGCCCCATCGCCTTCCGTCGCCCTCCCGCCGTTTCCCGATCGGCCCGCAGCCGTCGGGCCACATCGCGCGCCGTCCTCCTCCTCTCGCCGGCCAACATTCACAGCCGTTTCTCACCAATTGCCCGCCGCAAACGGACGCCGCCTGCGCAACAGGCGCCGCCGCCCCTCGCCGCTTCCGACCCAACCCCTCGACCGAGGCAAACCGCAATCCGAATCTACAGACCAACCCAATCTGCCGTCAAGCACACACGACAGCCGACCTTACACGTTACGCGTTACACATTACGTTTACACGTCTACGTTAGGTTAGGTTAGGTGGACGTGGGTTAGGTTAAGGGGACTTGGGTTAGGTTAAGCGTCAAACTTAGGTTAAGCATTCAAACACGTCAGGCGTCAGAGGTTAGGTTAGGTTAGGTTACACGTTAGGTTAAGGGGTCAGTGCTAGGTTAAGAAGCGTCAAACGTAGGTTAAAAAAGCGTTCAAACGTGAGGCGTGAGCCGGACAGCTTACCTTACGTAGACGTTAGGGGCTCACAGGCTGAGCTCACCTCGCCACACCACAGGTTAGGTTCGGTTCGGTTCGCTCGGCTCAGCGTAAAGCGCCGAGGTCAGGGTTACGTTCGTTCACCTTCGGGCGCCACACTTTCGGTTGAAAGGTCGCGACGGGACGACGTCGGCACGCACGCCGCAAACGAACAAAAACGTACAGACGACGTCGGAAACCGCCGACAGACGGGGGAGCAGCACGACCACGACCAGACACCGAGCGCGAACGAGACACACGCGAACCACCCCCACCGGCCAAAGGGCACCACACAACAACCCAGAGCACCACGTGTCGACACCAGAGCAACCCGCCGCTCACGCGACATGGCTGGCACCGAAGGGCAACCGCCCGCAACTGCGCTTTCCGCGCCGGCCCGGATGCACGTCGTGCTACAACAACACCACTACCGTACACAGCCGCTGTTCACAACATCACTATCAATGGCGCGCCCGCGGCTCGCCGCCGTCGCAGTCGCAGCCCCAACGCCAGCACTTTTGCACCACCATTCACACGCACCGCAACACAGCTCGCCGACACAGCCGAACAAAACAAACACCACACAACAACAGCAACAACAACGCCGCCGCCTCTACTTGTGCCGGCGACCCACCCCGCCGATGGCGCACCTTTCGCCAGCCGGCAATCGACACACACGCACCCACCCACCGGGGCCCAGAGCAAAAAAAAAAAAAAAAAAAAAAAAAAAAAAAAAAAAACACACAAAAACAAAAAAACCAAACAACACAAACGACACGGGAAGCGCACACCGCCACTTCGCGCGCACGCCACCAACCAGTCGTCGTCTCAAAATAACAAACACAAACAAAATAAACTAACAACTAGGGCAACACAAAACAAAAACGCCTCGCACGAACCGAACCGCCCACAAAAAGGACAAGCACACGCACAGCCTCTGCTGACGACCACGACGCAGCGGCACGCTGCTCCTGTCCCGCGCCCCGCGCCCCGCGCCCCACTCGATTCACAACTCACGCGACACCGTCAACGACGGGCTCGCTTCCCGCAACCTACCACCTTTCCGCCACGACGCACAGCCCCAGCCCCACCCGACGACTGCACTTTCACCACCGCCTCCCCCTTCCCCCCCAAAACACACACACACACACACACACACACACACACACACACAGCCAGCCAAAAACGCACTCGCGACCCACACATGCACGTGCATCGGCACACGCCAACCAGTCAACGTCGACAACCACACGCAAGGCTCGAAACGAAAACGAAACCGGCGTCCTTCCACGTTGCCATCAAGCTACGCGACACAAGACACAAGGAACCAACACAACAGCCGGCCCCACTAATTCCCACTCTCACGCCGCAAAAAGCACACCGACACCGCCAAACACGCACGCACATTCCCCTTCGCACTGACACCACCGACCGGCTCGCTACCACACACCTCTCGGCAGCCGTTTTCACGCCAATTCGCCACACCGCCCACACAGTCGACAAGCGCCCGCCCTGTACGGCACACGCAACGACGCAGCGCAGCAAAGGGCGCCCGCAACACATACCTCTCCGCCGCCCGACGCGCCAACCGCCACGCCACACCACACCGCACCGCCAGCCACTCGCAAATTGTGCACTGCCACCAGCCACACGTCCAACACGCCGCGCCGCCTCCGGCCACCCGCCAGGGGGCGCTCACGTCCGCGACAACAGCGCGGCCCGCCGGGCCGGGCCGAACCGAACCGAGCCGCCGCTGCTCTGCACTCGGCACGGCCACACCCTGCTGCAGACCGGGCTCGTCCCTCTGTACGCGTCTGCCTGCGCATCAACACAACACGACCTTTTGTTTTTTTTTTTTCTCTCTCTACCGCCATCCCTTCTTCTCGCGTTTTACTCGTTGTTGCAGCAGCGGCGCACACCTACACATCCACAGCCCCAGCCGAGCCGGCCTCACCTCAGGGCCCGCCGCCAGCGTCTCCTCCTCGGGCACAGGTGCGGTGCTGTGGCCGCCCATCCAACCGCATTGCTGGCCGTCCAGCCACCAGGCGTTCCCACTGCCGCGAGCCACGCCGCGCACCGACCCTGCTGCAGAAAACGAAGCATAGCCAGAGACCGACCGATACACAAAGCAAGCCGTCGCCTCGCCTCTTGTCCTTCCTGCCTTCCTTCCGCCCCCGCCCTTCTCACACCACCGCCTCTCCACTTTCGCCCCCCCCTCCTTTTTTTTTTTTTTTTTTGTTTTCTTCTTTCTTTCTTTCTTTCTTTGGCCCTCTCTCCTTCCCGCCATGGCGGTTACGGCACCGCGCTGCAGCGGCAGATTTTTTTGCGCCCACACGCCTACTCCTACCACCATTAACCTTGCCCTGCCCTGCCCTGCCCTGCCCTGCCCTGCCCATCAACGTCGCAGTCGAACCGACGCTTGCCAACACACTGCCCACGTTCCTTTCTCTTTTCGGCCTACGCCCATTACGCGCCGCCGCCACAGCACCTTCCCTTCCCACAACACACCGACGTCATCACACGCACCCAAAACAGGGGCCACGACCGTGTTCCTCGCCCACTCCCATCCCGCACGGTACGCACATTCCCAACTACTACCGCGCACCCTCCCTTTCCAATCTGTGTGTCTCTGTGTCTGTGTCCTGTCCGCGCGTGACGCCTCTCAACATCCGCCGTCCCCCGTCCCGTTTTCGCCCCCATGCCGTCGTCGCGCCGCCTCCTCCCCGTCCACCGCCGCCCCTGTCCGCCCCGCACCACACCATACACCGCTGCTTGTCCCGGCCGTTGCCACCAAAGGCGCCGACCGCAAACGCGCCACGCCGCAGCCCCCGTGCGTCTCGCGCTCGCTTGCATCTCCGTGCCGACGCTGCCTCTCTTCCCGCTCGCACTCGACCTCGACAACACAGTCTTTGGCTCCGCCACTGCGTGTTCCGGTGGTACGCACGCTGCAACACGTATGTATTCATTACCAGAGCGATGGCGAGGCATGACAGCATCTCTGTCTGACCAGAGAGTTCTTTATCGCTGCTAGTCGGCGCTTGGACCGCGCCAGACGACAGTAGTGGCACGCACCGGGTCGCCAGGAACAGTTGTTATATATATATTGTAGCGCGAGTCGGGAGAGGTAGTAGTCGGTCGACAGTAGTAGCGGGTGGACGGTTGTACTGAGCGGGCGTCGGCGGCGTGCTCTGCTCGTCTCGCGACTCTGGTCACGGTTCGGGACGATGTATAGTCTATTGTGTTATAATCAAAAGGTGGTGTGACGCTGCATTGCGCAAATCTGATAACGTATGTTCATTGTACTTATTTTGTTCAACAACAAAAGCCCCACTATTACTTTTTTTCTAAAGTAACTTTTGTCTCTTAACGAAAAACATTCACTTTTTAAAGACTACTTCCTATGGCATTTCCCTCCAAGGAGTGCAATTAATTACCAGCCAGCACTCATTCATTGCACACAGCTGTGTAAGGGGTATCTACAATTGAGGAGCGGATATAAATGCAATTTTTTTGTTTTTTTTTGTTTTTTTTTGTTTTTTTTTTTTTTTTGTGTGTGTGTGTGTGTGTTGTAACCTCCCAGCAAAATTTAAAATAATGGACAATGTTATTTACGGATGCTAATGGACATTGCGCTAATTGTAACCTCGCCCACAATGAGAGGTATTGAAAATGGCAACAAAAATGTGAAATTCGCAATCTGACTCAAATATAAAGTCTTCACACAACATTTAAAAAAGTCCGTTCAGTGACAAGAAACTTCAATTAAACCGAAATATCGGTCTTTGGCCCTGTGCAAAACAATCAGAATTAAAGTCTTACCTCCGAATAAATGGATGTCACATTTCTGCTCTGGTTGTTGCGCAGCGCTTGGAGGAACTGCATTGCAAATAATAATATTCTCTTTTTTTGTGATTTTAGTGACATTTTTCTTCAAAGAAGTGGAATGAAATGTGAAGTGCAACGAACTCTTTAGTTCAATAAACAATTAAATGTTTGAAAAATGCTTTTGAAATAAAAATTATTATTGGGGAACTTGTTGGAGAATAATTACAATAAATACAATTTTTCATTATCTAATGATTATATTAATTAACAGTATACCTTATTCACCATCTTGACCAGTGTTGCCGACCGCCTACATCACACAACCGCGCTCGGCTGCTACTACTGACCGACCGCTCTGCATGACGACTATTAGCGTACTGCACGCGACGACTACTGACAGAGTACAGCCCTCAACTACACATAGCTACGGACTCGCAACGACTACTGACTGACTGAGAACCGCTCGCAACACTCGCGCAGTCCAGCGCAAACTCTCTGGTCACAGATGCTACAATGTCTCGCCATCGCTACTATGTTACATACGTGTTTCAGTGTCTTTTTCATTGGGGTAACGATCTTTGGCTCTTTTTATTCTGAATACAGGGCCAAAGGTCAACGCTGCTGCCCTTATACAATTTATCAGGTTTCATTATGTCTGTTGCAATGTTACATACGGTTCACTCTTTCATTAATATTATCGTTGGGTTTGTTTTGTAGGGACGTTAACATTCTGGCACATTTTTATTATCATCGGACTCTCTGCTATTTGTGCAGGGAGGTTATACCTGGGTCCATTTCCATTTTAATATTGATAGACTTTTTGTTTTCTCGTTGTTTTTCCTTCTTTTTTTTTTGTTTTGTTTTTCCCGCTCTCACCACCACCGCCGCATCACGCCTTCCGTTTTCTTGGTTTCTTTTCTGTTCTTCAACTGCTTCAACATCACCGCGCCCCATTTCCACACCACAGCCATCAGCCTCCAAGACGGGCGGGCGCAGTGTGCCATTTCCGGCGCACAAGCACACCCGTACGGTACTCTCCTCGCCCCCACGCCACCAACAACACAGCGACCACGCGGCTTTCAGGCATGGCACGGCACCGGCGAAATGCGCCGCCCCCGCCCCTCCGCGCATCCGTCCGTCTCGCCACGTTCACTGACAGCCGCGTCTGCGGCTACACCACGACAACCACAACACAACACCGCTCCCCTCCCTGGCAACTCACATTGTTTTTCTCCTCCTCTTTTGCACAAACCACAACGCCGAGCACAGGCGCAAGCCACCCACACCGCGCCCCTCCCCGTCCCGTCTTTGGCCGCCGCTCCTCGTTTGCCCCCTCCCATCTCCCGAAATGCCATGCCAGCAGCGTTACGCATGCCCCTCCCCTGTCCACACAACACTACCGCCTAACGAACAGCCTTCCGGGCCACATGCAGGGCACGCCCACCTCCAAACACTGCCAATTCACGGACGCACGCACACACACACTCACTTTCTCGACACCTTTCTGTACGGAGGGTGCGTCATCTCGACCGTGACAGAGTGACGGCAACTATCGACGATCCATTTCCCCCCAATGGTAAAACATGTCCACTAACACCTACATACATCATTCACGTACACAGACAATAGCATACACACAATGGGAGGGCACACGAACATGGACGGCACGGCACTGTCATACACTCTTCCTCAGAACCATATCAACAAACGTTACGTACATCCGGGAAAGCGAAAGCGAAAGCAAAAGCAAAGGCAAAGCCCAATGCAGCCGTCAAAGGTAACGTTCACCACGGCAGACACTTGCAGCCGCGCCGCCGTTAAACGCATTTCAGTGCGGCTCCAATACGCCTCCGACACGGGAACGTTCCGTTGCTCTACGAATGCGTTTCTCCCCTTTTTCCCTTCCTCTCTCTTTTGCCCCCCCTCCTTGCACTCTTGCCTCATTCCTCACGTTCTGCCCAGACATTCGACCGATCAAAGTCAACCTTTCGTTACCGTTCTCAGCGCGACGGTGTACAACAGTATGACGGGTGTGCCCAAGACTTCGGTTCAGTTGCGTGACGCCCGTCTATCGCGCCGATCGACAGTTACTCAGGGGGCGACGGATCGGACCACGTCACCGACACACAAAACACTTTCAAACAAACAAATACGCACCGGATGGACACAGACAAACACGTGTACAGACATTCGCCAAACAAACGACCGCCGCCGCCGCCGCCGCCGCCGCCGTCGTCGTCTAGCGTCGCGCTTACTGTACTGCACTGGACACGCGTGCATCTTGAATGACGACATCGGTGTGCGTGCGTCGTACGCAATCAGTCAGACACGGCTATCAAACATCAGAGTCGAATGGTACATCATCGTGCGTGTTCGCCGTACACGTACAGTACAATACAACAACAATGCGTCTTAATGGCACGTTCATTTCAACGTCACTCACACACCTCCACGCTGCAGTTACGTCGCACCATTGTCAAACTCGGCGTACAGCAAAGGGAATAGTGGGCGGCAAAAAAAAAAAAAAACAACCAAACAAAAACATTTCACATTTCACCCTCGCCATGTATGATGTGCAAAAAAACAAACCCGCAAACGGCCGTCGTTACGGTGACACAAAAGTCGCCGATCGCACAGTCCCCCCTCGCAGACGGGTAACACACACACACACACCAACAACACCAATGGGTCAAAAACCACGCCAACGAGGCGTGCCACCATTCCACGCCACGGCGACCAACCTCGTGGCCGTACCCCGCGCAACACGCTTTGACGCGCCCCCCCACCCACAATCAAAATGCACACATACATCACAGCCGTCCACACAAACAACAACAACAATTCCGCCCTTCCCGCAAAAGGCAAGTTGGTGGCCCTGAAAAGGGCCGTTTTGCCGCTCTCGCAACGGAGGAGCCTTCTCCATCCTTCCTTCCATTCCAGAGCCACCTCCTTACTTGGAGCTCGTGTACTTGGTCACCGAATTCGTGCCCTCGCTCACGGCGTGCTTGGCCAGCTCGCCAGGCAGCAACAGCCGCACAGCGGTCTGGATCTCGCGGGACGTGATGGTCGAGCGCTTGTTGTAGTGCGCCAGCCGAGAAGCCTCGGCCGCAATGCGCTCGAAAATGTCGTTCACGAAGCTGTTCATGATGCTCATCGCCTTCGACGAGATGCCCGTGTCAGGGTGCACCTGCTTCAGCACCTTGTAGATGTAGATGGCATAGCTCTCCTTCCTCTTGCGCTTCTTCTTCTTGTCGCCCTTCGAAATGTTCTTCTGCGCCTTGCCAGCCTTCTTGGCGGCCTTCCCGCTAGTCTTGGGCGGCATCTCGAACCAACGTACGGCAGCAGCAACACCAGTACCAAGCGCTCCGCTCTAGTCAGCGTCTCCCCACACAGTGGCACCCGCCGCCAGCCGCCGCCGCACCTTTACCAGCTCGCCCTGTTGCGGCCGCCGACCAATGGGGCGCGCGCGCAACCGGCCGCCGCACCCGAGCCCATAAAGCACCCCCACCCCGGCTGCGCCGGCACGCACTCCGCTGCTCGACTCGCTGCCGCTCGCACCGGTCGTTTTCGTTTCCGTTTCGTGTGCACCGTCGCTAGCCCATCGCCATGTCCGGACGCGGAAAGGGAGGCAAAGTCAAGGGCAAGTCAAAGTCCCGCTCAAGCAGGGCTGGGCTCCAGTTCCCGGTCGGCAGAATCCACCGCCTCCTGCGCAAGGGAAACTACGCAGAGCGCGTCGGCGCCGGGGCGCCCGTCTACCTCGCCGCCGTCATGGAGTACCTCGCGGCTGAGGTGCTCGAGCTGGCCGGAAACGCGGCCCGCGACAACAAGAAGACGCGCATCATCCCGCGCCACCTGCAGCTTGCCATCCGCAACGACGAGGAGCTCAACAAGCTCCTGTCGGGCGTCACCATCGCACAGGGTGGTGTCCTGCCCAACATCCAGGCCGTCCTGCTGCCAAAGAAGACCGAGAAGAAGGCCTAAAGGAGGCCAGGCAATCGCAGCCGCCGCGTGCTCCCCTGCACGCAACGCGCTTTGCCGGCTCGGCCCACAACAATCGGCCCTTTTCAGGGCCACCACACAAACCTACGTCCAAAGCAAAATTTCAGTCGTCCTCGCCGCACCTTGTTTTGTTTTTTAACTTTGCACTTTCACAGCACAGCCGCCGCCGGCGCACGTCCGCCATCTTGTCGTCCACACAGCCCGTGTGGCCCAACACACACACACACACACATTTTGCACGGTCGCAGTCGCCTTCCAAACGACAACGGCAGCAATAATGACCATTGTTAAAGGGAGGCGTGTCGACACACCGCCCTCCACTCCCGCGCGCAACGGCCGTCGACACGAACGAAACAGCTGATCCGGCCGCCTTGCCTCGGAAACCCCAACGCCGCCGCAAACACACAGAGCCAAACCACGCAAGCAAATAATCACCGCCTCTCGCACAACAACACACAGCCCGCCATCTCCGTCGCGATCGATACAAAGACACACAAACGAAGCAGCTCCACACACAGCCAGCCACATGACACGTTTCCTTTCCTTCTCCCCTCCCAGTCACATCACGTCGCTCACAAACGGAAAGAAAGAAACAAAGAAAGAAAGAGAGAGAGAAACAAACAAACAACACAGCGCACACACGCAGCAACAACACAGACTCTTTCGCACTTTTCAACTTCCGAACAGTGTGGTGGCCCTGAAAAGGGCCGTTTTCTAGTCTCTCCCACCCACAAGCACGGCCGCGGGAAGGCCAGCGCCCGCTGCGACGCAGCCTAACCGCCGAAACCGTACAGGGTGCGCCCCTGCCTCTTCAGGGCGTACACCACGTCCATGGCCGTCACAGTCTTGCGCTTGGCGTGCTCAGTGTACGTCACCGCGTCGCGGATCACGTTCTCCAGGAACACCTTCAGCACCCCGCGGGTCTCCTCGTAGATCAGACCAGAGATGCGCTTCACGCCGCCCCTGCGAGCCAGGCGGCGGATGGCGGGCTTCGTGATGCCCTGGATGTTGTCGCGCAACACCTTGCGGTGCCGCTTGGCGCCACCCTTGCCGAGCCCCTTTCCTCCCTTGCCGCGGCCTGTCATCCTTCCTTCCTCGGGCAAAGCAAAACGTGCACAAACAGCAGCTGCAGCGGCTGGAGAGTCGGCTACGGTCTGCGCCCAGCGCGCCCGCCGCCCCCCTATATAGACTCTGGCCCGCCCTCCCCCCACCACGCGCAACCGAGGGCATATAAGCGCAGCACGGAGGCGCGCGGGCCCGTCCGAGCAGGGCAGAAGAAGACCCAGAGAGGGAGACGCGCTGGAGACGCCGGCGCGCACGCATCTCTACACGCAGACGAGCGAACATGGCTGGACGCGGGAGGGGCAGCAAGATTGCGGCCGCGCTGGAACTCCTGGTCGATGCGATCGGGACGGACCGCGGACGCAGTCGGCGCCACAGGAAGAAGAAGAGCACGGAGCAGCAATGCTTCAAGTGCCAAAGGATGGGGCACATCGCTAAAGTGTGCAGGGGCACTTTTGCGTGTCTGAAGTGTGCCGAGGCACACGACACACGCAACTGCACCAAGCCCCGCGACGCGGCTGCCAAGTGCGTGAACTGCGGCGGTGCCCACGCCGCAAACTCGCGCAGCTGCGCTTACGTGCGGGGCTACAGATGCAAGATGGCCGCCCCACGCCCTGCCGAGGTACCTGGCGTCGAGACGGACGTCCCACCCCCCCGCTCCCGTGGGGATGGTGGACCATGCCGTCGCGAAGCCACCACGGACGACGCACTGACCGTCTTCCACACCGCCTTTGCGGCCGAAAGGGCCGCCATGAGGGAGGAACTCGTGGCTGTTCACCGCCAGCTGCAACAGCTGCGTGAGGAGCTGCGGGTCCTCAAGAAGACGTCTGCCACCAACGCCAGCTCCGCTGCGAGTCGGCCAGTGGGGGTCGACGCCTCCACCCAGACGGAGCCACCTGCGCCGCCAGTTGATGAAACGGGCGTCGTAGTGGCTCCCATGGACATCGAGGTGGAGCTGCCTGCTCTCCCTCCCGACGGGGAGGTCGAGCCGCGGGCACACGACGAGGTGACGCACATGGAGACACCCACTGCTGCTGCGGCGGAGACAGAATGCCGGGTGCCCCCTTCGGAGCTCATCTCGGACGATGTGCTGCAGACGTTGTTCTCGAACAACGCCTGTCCAGCCACTCAACCCCATAGGACGAAGACCGCTTCTTCACAAGCCGAAGAAGCAGCAACAGACGAAGAGCTGCCCCTCCCGCTCCCAGACGAGCGGAGCGTGCAGCCCTTCCTCAAGAAGATCGCGGCGTCGCTGAAGGACGGGTCGTACCCTCACGGGGATAACCCATATCCCTTCACGCCGGCGCGCGCGAAGCCACCACTGCCTCACGTACCGTGCGATCTCACGCTCATGCGTGACATGTTACGTGAGGCAGTAACGAAGAAGGAGCTGATTCGGCTCAATAGCCGCCCCATCTTCACACCTTCGGACTGGCAACACCTCTGCCGGGTCACACAGAAGTGGGTGATGGAGGAGTGGCGCTCTGGCAGGCGTCAGCCTGCCCCAGAAGACATAGAAATAAACAACTACTTCGCTGGTCTAAAATCAGCGAGGTAGCCGAGGCACATTCCAACGAGAGGCCAAAAGAAGTACGACAACAGAGGAGTAAGGAGGAACAGCAGCACTACTGCTAAGCCTCCACCATCTCCGGACTGAGGAGGTCCGTGATTTTCTAGCGAGCGAGCGCGCGGGCCCGTTGTCAAGGCAGCACCGGACGCCGCGCCGCACCTAACCTCCACGCACGCCGCTCCGCTACCGCTACCGCCATGGCCCGCACAAAGCAAACGGCCCGCAAGTCCACCGGCGGAAAGGCGCCGCGCAAACAGCTCGCCACCAAGGCGGCGAGGAAGAGCGCGCCCGCCACCGGAGGCGTCAAGAAGCCCCACCGCTACAGGCCGGGCACCGTCGCCCTGCGAGAAATCAGGCGCTACCAGAAGAGCACAGAGCTGCTCATCCGCAAGCTGCCATTCCAGCGCCTAGTGCGCGAGATCGCCCAGGACTTCAAGACCGACCTGCGCTTCCAGAGCTCCGCAGTCATGGCCCTGCAGGAGGCCAGCGAGGCCTACCTCGTCGGCCTCTTCGAAGACACCAACCTGTGCGCAATCCACGCCAAGCGCGTCACCATCATGCCCAAGGACATCCAGCTCGCGCGCCGCATCCGCGGCGAGCGCGCCTAAACCGCGCCGCGGCACCGCACCGCACAAACAAAAACGGCCCTTTTCAGGGCCACTAACATCTCTCCGTCGCGAGCAACCTTTGTCGGTCGCCTGCCTCTCGCCCCGCAACCCAAAAACAAAAACCACCACTTCCCGTCCGTCCGCCACACCCGCTCACTCTGCCTGCCTGCTAGCAGCGCGCAACAATCACACATCATCCCTCCCCGGCGCACAATACCCAACGGCCGACGTCACACCGCACGGGTGGCTGGCCGGCCGCCGCTTTCGTTTCGAAAACAAAAACAAAAACACCCGCACTCCACTCCGACGGCCAACGGCCAGGCAGGCGCGCTCGCTCGCTCTACACGCCACCGAAATCCCCCGCCGACTCCTTCCCACATCTCAACGTGCCCCCCGTTGCAAAACATAACACACACAAAGGAACAAAACAAAGACCAGACACGACTCGACAAGACGACAGACATCCGAGAAGAACGAACGCAGGCAAGCCAACCAACGTATTCAAACAAAACAACAACGTGACAGAAAACCAACCGTCGGCCGCCGCCACAAACACGGCGACAATCAACCACGACAACAACAACAACACCGCTTACCGCTACCGCCGCCCACACCCGCCACCGACCCCCGCAATCCAACCACCGCGGCACGCAAACAGCATCCCCACGGGCATACAGACAGACCCCCACACCAAACGCAACACGACAATCAAAACCTTCCCCGACGTGCTTTGATGGCCCTGAGAAGGGCCGTTTTGGGCCGCGCGTCTCTTGCGCGCCACTAGACGACGACGGGGGGTGGGGACGACGGAGCCAAGCGCCAAACCCTTCCTTTCCCATCTCTTTCTCCTCTACTCTACTTCTTCTTCTTGGGCGAAGCCTTCGCCTTAGACGGCGTCGTCGCCTTCTTCGGGCGCGGCGCCTTCGGCTTCTTCGTCGGAACCTTGGCGGCCTTCTTCGCCTTCGACGGCGACTTGGCCTTGGCCGGCTTGGCCGCAGCCGCCTTCTTCGCACCCGCGGGAGCGGCCGACGCCGCAGACGCCTTCTTGGCGGCGCCCGCCTTCCGACCGGTCGCCGCCTTCACGCCACCAGCCTTCTTTGCGCCGGCCGCACGGGCGCCCTTCTTCTCCTTGCTGGCCGGAGCGGCGCGCTTCTTCTTGGCACCGCCAGCACGAGCCTTGCCGCCCTCGGCCGCCCCCCCGCCGCCGCCGGCGCCGGCAAGCTTGAACGAGCCGGACGCGCCCTTCCCCTTCGTCTGCACCAGCTCGCCCGCCACGACGGCCGACTTGAGGTACTTCTTGATAAACGGCGCCAGCTTCTCCGCGTCCAGCTTGTAGTGCGCGGCTATGTACTTCTTGATCGCCTGCAGCGACGACCCGCCGCGCTCCTTCAGACTCTTGATAGCGGCCGTCACCATCTCAGAGGTGCGCGGGTGCGCAGGCTTGGCGCGCGGCTTCTTCGCAGACGACGCAGACTTGGCCTTCTTCGTAGTGCCGGTGGCGGCGGGTGCCGCAGCAGTCTCGTTCGTAGCCGCCTGATCTGCCATTTCGACGACGCGCGTAACACACAGCGAGAGCGAGCGGGACGGCAGGCACGCAAGCACAGCACAGCAGCAGAGCAGAGAATCACAAGGCCCAGCCAGTGTCGCGGGCGGGCGCGGACGGCCGAGAGAGCGGCCGCCACTCTGCGCGCCGCCGCGCCGCGCCTCCCGCGCTTGCTACCGCCCAACGTCCGACAGCCTGTGCGGAGCAGCCCCAAACCTGCGCCACAACCGCCCGCGCCTTTCAAACCACCGAGGATGGGGCTACACACAGCCACACCACAGTCGCCAACCAGTCGCCACGGCAGCGCCGCAAACCACGGCCAAACTGCAGCTACCGCGCGCTACAGCCTGGGTCGGCCCGCCGAGAATCGCCGCCCCCGCCCAAATGCCGCCCCCACAGCCCCAGCCGACGACCCGCCACAATGGCCAAACCTTCGGCAAAACTCCCACACCGTCGCCGCGGCAGCCCGGCCAGCGCGGCCGGCGCCACAGCCACACAAGCCGAGGCGTGCGGCGATGACGGCCGTGCAAACGCGCCTCCGCCGCCCCATCGCCTTCCGTCGCCCTCCCGCCGTTTCCCGATCGGCCCGCAGCCGTCGGGCCACATCGCGCGCCGTCCTCCTCCTCTCGCCGGCCAACATTCACAGCCGTTTCTCACCAATTGCCCGCCGCAAACGGACGCCGCCTGCGCAACAGGCGCCGCCGCCCCTCGCCGCTTCCGACCCAACCCCTCGACCGAGGCAAACCGCAATCCGAATCTACAGACCAACCCAATCTGCCGTCAAGCACACACGACAGCCGACCTTACACGTTACGCGTTACACATTACGTTTACACGTCTACGTTAGGTTAGGTTAGGTGGACGTGGGTTAGGTTAAGGGGACTTGGGTTAGGTTAAGCGTCAAACTTAGGTTAAGCATTCAAACACGTCAGGCGTCAGAGGTTAGGTTAGGTTAGGTTACACGTTAGGTTAAGGGGTCAGTGCTAGGTTAAGAAGCGTCAAACGTAGGTTAAAAAAGCGTTCAAACGTGAGGCGTGAGCCGGACAGCTTACCTTACGTAGACGTTAGGGGCTCACAGGCTGAGCTCACCTCGCCACACCACAGGTTAGGTTCGGTTCGGTTCGCTCGGCTCAGCGTAAAGCGCCGAGGTCAGGGTTACGTTCGTTCACCTTCGGGCGCCACACTTTCGGTTGAAAGGTCGCGACGGGACGACGTCGGCACGCACGCCGCAAACGAACAAAAACGTACAGACGACGTCGGAAACCGCCGACAGACGGGGGAGCAGCACGACCACGACCAGACACCGAGCGCGAACGAGACACACGCGAACCACCCCCACCGGCCAAAGGGCACCACACAACAACCCAGAGCACCACGTGTCGACACCAGAGCAACCCGCCGCTCACGCGACATGGCTGGCACCGAAGGGCAACCGCCCGCAACTGCGCTTTCCGCGCCGGCCCGGATGCACGTCGTGCTACAACAACACCACTACCGTACACAGCCGCTGTTCACAACATCACTATCAATGGCGCGCCCGCGGCTCGCCGCCGTCGCAGTCGCAGCCCCAACGCCAGCACTTTTGCACCACCATTCACACGCACCGCAACACAGCTCGCCGACACAGCCGAACAAAACAAACACCACACAACAACAGCAACAACAACGCCGCCGCCTCTACTTGTGCCGGCGACCCACCCCGCCGATGGCGCACCTTTCGCCAGCCGGCAATCGACACACACGCACCCACCCACCGGGGCCCAGTGCAAAAAAAAAAAAAAAAAAAAAAAAAAAAAAAAAAAAAACACACAAAAACAAAAAAACCAAACAACACAAACGACACGGGAAGCGCACACCGCCACTTCGCGCGCACGCCACCAACCAGTCGTCGTCTCAAAATAACAAACACAAACAAAATAAACTAACAACTAGGGCAACACAAAACAAAAACGCCTCGCACGAACCGAACCGCCCACAAAAAGGACAAGCACACGCACAGCCTCTGCTGACGACCACGACGCAGCGGCACGCTGCTCCTGTCCCGCGCCCCGCGCCCCGCGCCCCACTCGATTCACAACTCACGCGACACCGTCAACGACGGGCTCGCTTCCCGCAACCTACCACCTTTCCGCCACGACGCACAGCCCCAGCCCCACCCGACGACTGCACTTTCACCATCGCCTCCCCCTTCCCCCCCAAAACACACACACACACACACACACACACACACACACACACAGCCAGCCAAAAACGCACTCGCGACCCACACATGCACGTGCATCGGCACACGCCAACCAGTCAACGTCGACAACCACACGCAAGGCTCGAAACGAAAACGAAACCGGCGTCCTTCCACGTTGCCATCAAGCTACGCGACACAAGACACAAGGAACCAACACAACAGCCGGCCCCACTAATTCCCACTCTCACGCCGCAAAAAGCACACCGACACCGCCAAACACGCACGCACATTCCCCTTCGCACTGACACCACCGACCGGCTCGCTACCACACACCTCTCGGCAGCCGTTTTCACGCCAATTCGCCACACCGCCCACACAGTCGACAAGCGCCCGCCCTGTACGGCACACGCAACGACGCAGCGCAGCAAAGGGCGCCCGCAACACATACCTCTCCGCCGCCCGACGCGCCAACCGCCACGCCACACCACACCGCACCGCCAGCCACTCGCAAATTGTGCACTGCCACCAGCCACACGTCCAACACGCCGCGCCGCCTCCGGCCACCCGCCAGGGGGCGCTCACGTCCGCGACAACAGCGCGGCCCGCCGGGCCGGGCCGAACCGAACCGAGCCGCCGCTGCTCTGCACTCGGCACGGCCACACCCTGCTGCAGACCGGGCTCGTCCCTCTGTACGCGTCTGCCTGCGCATCAACACAACACGACCTTTTGTTTTTTTTTTTTCTCTCTCTACCGCCATCCCTTCTTCTCGCGTTTTACTCGTTGTTGCAGCAGCGGCGCACACCTACACATCCACAGCCCCAGCCGAGCCGGCCTCACCTCAGGGCCCGCCGCCAGCGTCTCCTCCTCGGGCACAGGTGCGGTGCTGTGGCCGCCCATCCAACCGCATTGCTGGCCGTCCAGCCACCAGGCGTTCCCACTGCCGCGAGCCACGCCGCGCACCGACCCTGCTGCAGAAAACGAAGCATAGCCAGAGACCGACCGATACACAAAGCAAGCCGTCGCCTCGCCTCTTGTCCTTCCTGCCTTCCTTCCGCCCCCGCCCTTCTCACACCACCGCCTCTCCACTTTCGCCCCCCCCTCCTTTTTTTTTTTTTTTTTTGTTTTCTTCTTTCTTTCTTTCTTTCTTTGGCCCTCTCTCCTTCCCGCCATGGCGGTTACGGCACCGCGCTGCAGCGGCAGATTTTTTTGCGCCCACACGCCTACTCCTACCACCATTAACCTTGCCCTGCCCTGCCCTGCCCTGCCCTGCCCTGCCCATCAACGTCGCAGTCGAACCGACGCTTGCCAACACACTGCCCACGTTCCTTTCTCTTTTCGGCCTACGCCCATTACGCGCCGCCGCCACAGCACCTTCCCTTCCCACAACACACCGACGTCATCACACGCACCCAAAACAGGGGCCACGACCGTGTTCCTCGCCCACTCCCATCCCGCACGGTACGCACATTCCCAACTACTACCGCGCACCCTCCCTTTCCAATCTGTGTGTCTCTGTGTCTGTGTCCTGTCCGCGCGTGACGCCTCTCAACATCCGCCGTCCCCCGTCCCGTTTTCGCCCCCATGCCGTCGTCGCGCCGCCTCCTCCCCGTCCACCGCCGCCCCTGTCCGCCCCGCACCACACCATACACCGCTGCTTGTCCCGGCCGTTGCCACCAAAGGCGCCGACCGCAAACGCGCCACGCCGCAGCCCCCGTGCGTCTCGCGCTCGCTTGCATCTCCGTGCCGACGCTGCCTCTCTTCCCGCTCGCACTCGACCTCGACAACACAGTCTTTGGCTCCGCCACTGCGTGTTCCGGTGGTACGCACGCTGCAACACGTATGTATTCATTACCAGAGCGATGGCGAGGCATGACAGCATCTCTGTCTGACCAGAGAGTTCTTTATCGCTGCTAGTCGGCGCTTGGACCGCGCCAGACGACAGTAGTGGCACGCACCGGGTCGCCAGGAACAGTTGTTATATATATATTGTAGCGCGAGTCGGGAGAGGTAGTAGTCGGTCGACAGTAGTAGCGGGTGGACGGTTGTACTGAGCGGGCGTCGGCGGCGTGCTCTGCTCGTCTCGCGACTCTGGTCACGGTTCGGGACGATGTATAGTCTATTGTGTTATAATCAAAAGGTGGTGTGACGCTGCATTGCGCAAATCTGATAACGTATGTTCATTGTACTTATTTTGTTCAACAACAAAAGCCCCACTATTACTTTTTTTCTAAAGTAACTTTTGTCTCTTAACGAAAAACATTCACTTTTTAAAGACTACTTCCTATGGCATTTCCCTCCAAGGAGTGCAATTAATTACCAGCCAGCACTCATTCATTGCACACAGCTGTGTAAGGGGTATCTACAATTGAGGAGCGGATATAAATGCAATTTTTTTGTTTTTTTTTGTTTTTTTTTTTTTTTTTTTTTTTTTTTGTGTGTGTGTGTGTGTGTTGTAACCTCCCAGCAAAATTTAAAATAATGGACAATGTTATTTACGGATGCTAATGGACATTGCGCTAATTGTAACCTCGCCCACAATGAGAGGTATTGAAAATGGCAACAAAAATGTGAAATTCGCAATCTGACTCAAATATAAAGTCTTCACACAACATTTAAAAAAGTCCGTTCAGTGACAAGAAACTTCAATTAAACCGAAATATCGGTCTTTGGCCCTGTGCAAAACAATCAGAATTAAAGTCTTACCTCCGAATAAATGGATGTCACATTTCTGCTCTGGTTGTTGCGCAGCGCTTGGAGGAACTGCATTGCAAATAATAATATTCTCTTTTTTTGTGATTTTAGTGACATTTTTCTTCAAAGAAGTGGAATGAAATGTGAAGTGCAACGAACTCTTTAGTTCAATAAACAATTAAATGTTTGAAAAATGCTTTTGAAATAAAAATTATTATTGGGGAACTTGTTGGAGAATAATTACAATAAATACAATTTTTCATTATCTAATGATTATATTAATTAACAGTATACCTTATTCACCATCTTGACCAGTGTTGCCGACCGCCTACATCACACAACCGCGCTCGGCTGCTACTACTGACCGACCGCTCTGCATGACGACTATTAGCGTACTGCACGCGACGACTACTGACAGAGTACAGCCCTCAACTACACATAGCTACGGACTCGCAACGACTACTGACTGACTGAGAACCGCTCGCAACACTCGCGCAGTCCAGCGCAAACTCTCTGGTCACAGATGCTACAATGTCTCGCCATCGCTACTATGTTACATACGTGTTTCAGTGTCTTTTTCATTGGGGTAACGATCTTTGGCTCTTTTTATTCTGAATACAGGGCCAAAGGTCAACGCTGCTGCCCTTATACAATTTATCAGGTTTCATTATGTCTGTTGCAATGTTACATACGGTTCACTCTTTCATTAATATTATCGTTGGGTTTGTTTTGTAGGGACGTTAACATTCTGGCACATTTTTATTATCATCGGACTCTCTGCTATTTGTGCAGGGAGGTTATACCTGGGTCCATTTCCATTTTAATATTGATAGACTTTTTGTTTTCTCGTTGTTTTTCCTTCTTTTTTTTTTGTTTTGTTTTTCCCGCTCTCACCACCACCGCCGCATCACGCCTTCCGTTTTCTTGGTTTCTTTTCTGTTCTTCAACTGCTTCAACATCACCGCGCCCCATTTCCACACCACAGCCATCAGCCTCCAAGACGGGCGGGCGCAGTGTGCCATTTCCGGCGCACAAGCACACCCGTACGGTACTCTCCTCGCCCCCACGCCACCAACAACACAGCGACCACGCGGCTTTCAGGCATGGCACGGCACCGGCGAAATGCGCCGCCCCCGCCCCTCCGCGCATCCGTCCGTCTCGCCACGTTCACTGACAGCCGCGTCTGCGGCTACACCACGACAACCACAACACAACACCGCTCCCCTCCCTGGCAACTCACATTGTTTTTCTCCTCCTCTTTTGCACAAACCACAACGCCGAGCACAGGCGCAAGCCACCCACACCGCGCCCCTCCCCGTCCCGTCTTTGGCCGCCGCTCCTCGTTTGCCCCCTCCCATCTCCCGAAATGCCATGCCAGCAGCGTTACGCATGCCCCTCCCCTGTCCACACAACACTACCGCCTAACGAACAGCCTTCCGGGCCACATGCAGGGCACGCCCACCTCCAAACACTGCCAATTCACGGACGCACGCACACACACACACTCACTTTCTCGACACCTTTCTGTACGGAGGGTGCGTCATCTCGACCGTGACAGAGTGACGGCAACTATCGACGATCCATTTCCCCCCAATGGTAAAACATGTCCACTAACACCTACATACATCATTCACGTACACAGACAATAGCATACACACAATGGGAGGGCACACGAACATGGACGGCACGGCACTGTCATACACTCTTCCTCAGAACCATATCAACAAACGTTACGTACATCCGGGAAAGCGAAAGCGAAAGCAAAAGCAAAGGCAAAGCCCAATGCAGCCGTCAAAGGTAACGTTCACCACGGCAGACACTTGCAGCCGCGCCGCCGTTAAACGCATTTCAGTGCGGCTCCAATACGCCTCCGACACGGGAACGTTCCGTTGCTCTACGAATGCGTTTCTCCCCTTTTTCCCTTCCTCTCTCTTTTGCCCCCCCTCCTTGCACTCTTGCCTCATTCCTCACGTTCTGCCCAGACATTCGACCGATCAAAGTCAACCTTTCGTTACCGTTCTCAGCGCGACGGTGTACAACAGTATGACGGGTGTGCCCAAGACTTCGGTTCAGTTGCGTGACGCCCGTCTATCGCGCCGATCGACAGTTACTCAGGGGGCGACGGATCGGACCACGTCACCGACACACAAAACACTTTCAAACAAACAAATACGCACCGGATGGACACAGACAAACACGTGTACAGACATTCGCCAAACAAACGACCGCCGCCGCCGCCGCCGCCGCCGCCGTCGTCGTCTAGCGTCGCGCTTACTGTACTGCACTGGACACGCGTGCATCTTGAATGACGACATCGGTGTGCGTGCGTCGTACGCAATCAGTCAGACACGGCTATCAAACATCAGAGTCGAATGGTACATCATCGTGCGTGTTCGCCGTACACGTACAGTACAATACAACAACAATGCGTCTTAATGGCACGTTCATTTCAACGTCACTCACACACCTCCACGCTGCAGTTACGTCGCACCATTGTCAAACTCGGCGTACAGCAAAGGGAATAGTGGGCGGCAAAAAAAAAAAAAAACAACCAAACAAAAACATTTCACATTTCACCCTCGCCATGTATGATGTGCAAAAAAACAAACCCGCAAACGGCCGTCGTTACGGTGACACAAAAGTCGCCGATCGCACAGTCCCCCCTCGCAGACGGGTAACACACACACACACACCAACAACACCAATGGGTCAAAAACCACGCCAACGAGGCGTGCCACCATTCCACGCCACGGCGACCAACCTCGTGGCCGTACCCCGCGCAACACGCTTTGACGCGCCCCCCCACCCACAATCAAAATGCACACATACATCACAGCCGTCCACACAAACAACAACAACAATTCCGCCCTTCCCGCAAAAGGCAAGTTGGTGGCCCTGAAAAGGGCCGTTTTGCCGCTCTCGCAACGGAGGAGCCTTCTCCATCCTTCCTTCCATTCCAGAGCCACCTCCTTACTTGGAGCTCGTGTACTTGGTCACCGCCTTCGTGCCCTCGCTCACGGCGTGCTTGGCCAGCTCGCCAGGCAGCAACAGCCGCACAGCGGTCTGGATCTCGCGGGACGTGATGGTCGAGCGCTTGTTGTAGTGCGCCAGCCGAGAAGCCTCGGCCGCAATGCGCTCGAAAATGTCGTTCACGAAGCTGTTCATGATGCTCATCGCCTTCGACGAGATGCCCGTGTCAGGGTGCACCTGCTTCAGCACCTTGTAGATGTAGATGGCATAGCTCTCCTTCCTCTTGCGCTTCTTCTTCTTGTCGCCCTTCGAAATGTTCTTCTGCGCCTTGCCAGCCTTCTTGGCGGCCTTCCCGCTAGTCTTGGGCGGCATCTCGAACCAACGTACGGCAGCAGCAACACCAGTACCAAGCGCTCCGCTCTAGTCAGCGTCTCCCCACACAGTGGCACCCGCCGCCAGCCGCCGCCGCACCTTTACCAGCTCGCCCTGTTGGCCGCCGACCAATGGGGCGCGCGCGCAACCGGCCGCCGCACCCGAGCCCATAAAGCACCCCCACCCCGGCTGCGCCGGCATTCGCTGCGTGGCAGTCTGGCATCGAGCATCGTCTCTGTCAGTCTGTGACACAAAGCCATAGGCCCCCGCTTGTACGGGAGACAAACAAGGGGTGATCTCGGATGCGTTTTTATTAAAACGTAGACGGGCACTCACTGCGAACTGGCACCAGCACCTAAGACGGCGTCTGGTGAGCAAAACTTGTCGTTGTGTGTGGCGGACTGTTGTTGGCGCGGTTTGGTGCGCGCCTTCCTGTTGTCGCGCGCCGTTTTTCCGGCCACGTCGAGCGCCTCAGCCGCACAGGTACTCCTGCTGCCGCAGAGAATAGCTCTGCTCCTCCTAAGTTAGGGCATACTGCACGTCAGGGCCTGGTCGATGGCCAGTTACCCGCGCGTGATAGGCTTGTTAGGGTCAGAACAACCAGCTGGAAACCTAACGGTGCCAACCAAGGCGGTGACTGACACTCCTTTGGCAGCCTCCCGTTTTCGTCCGGACATGGAGCATAAGACACAGTCCCCAGTGGTCCTCACGGTCACAAGGAACACAGAGACACCTGGCAGCTACGCGGTCCAAAGGACCGACCACACGGACTGCCAGGTTGAAATCAGCCCGAAGTCCAAGCTTCTGCTTGCTAACGCTATCGCGGGACTCACGGGCAAAGATAGAAAGAAATATGAACGGCGTCTCGAAAGAGCGCTGAAACCGAAAACGGAAAACGAAAAAATACCAACACCAACACGACCACCGAAATCGAACTGCGGAGCGCGCCAGAAAAAGACCTCCACAAAAAAACCGCGCAGCTCCCCAACAAGGACAAAACAGAAGCAGACGCTTACACGGTCACGCAAGCGTAAAGTCTCACACCTGCCCGCAGACCCGAGCGCGGAGCAGCAGACCGCACTAGCGAGCGCTCACCAACACCACACAAAGGCGGCCGCCCACCCCGGAAGCGGGGAGGGTGACCGCGCGAGCGAACAAAGCCCTCAGGTATGCGGCCAGCGGCCCGAGTCGGCCGCGTCACCCGAACACGTGCAGGAGCGGAGCGGCACGGACCGCGCGCCGCGTGGCGAGGCGCCGGCCGTGGCGGAACGGGCGACCGGCGGGCCGCGGCAAAACGAAATGGCCGCGGCCGGCGGGCCGCAACGAGCCGTCACGACGGACGTCGAAGAGCTAGCCCACGCCGACGTGAACACAACAGACGCAGACGAGGATGGCTTCATACTCGCCAGAAAAACAGCCAGTCGACTCACCACCCCCGTCACACACACACCAGTCACAACACACAATAGGTACGACACAATAGATGAACAAAACACAGAGACAACGGCACCGGACGACACACAAACTAACAACACAAAAACAACAGAGGAAGAGGTGACAAAATATAGAATCCCCCCACTAGTAGTTCAGTACGACCAATCGTATAAAACCATCCATGACCTGATTAAACAAACCGTAGGAGACGGAAAATTTACGGTAAAAACTACAGGGGAAGATAAAATAAAAGTAACACTACACACAGTAGACGAATACAAGAACGTCAAAACAATGTTACAAAACCACAAAGTCCACTACTATACGTTTCCAATAGCGGCTAAGAAACCCATTAAGGTAGTGTTCCGCGGCATGCCGCATAAAACTAACACAGCTGACATCAAAACATTCCTCGAGGAACAAGGCTTCGAGGTAAGCACGGTGGTAAAAACCCACCCAAAGAGGCCATGGCCCCTACACACTGTCACCCTCCCAGACTCCTCACAGAACAGAAAGATTTGGGAGGTGGAGAGAATCCTGGCAGTGGAAGTAACTCCCGAAAAACTGAAGAAGAAATCAGGACCGGGTAGATGCTTCAACTGCCAGGAAATAGGACACCTAGCAAGGGACTGTGGCATGCCAATGAGATGCGTCAGATGCGGAGATGCCCACACATATGACGAATGCAGGGTGCCTAGGGGGGAAGGCAAGGAATCGTGCTGCAACTGCAGAGGAGCACACCCTGCCAGCTACCTAGGGTGCCCTGCATATCGGCACGCCAGGGATCGCCACAGGGGAAAACAAACCTACGGTGGCCGCTCTCAAAGACCGGCAAATAAAACGGCACCCCAACAACCGCCCCCTTACCGACAATTTAGACAGACAACAACGAGAGTGTACGCATCGCGTACATACGCAGCAACCGTAGGCGATCCCAACAAACCACCCGACCCAAACCAGGTTCCTGGAAACGGAGAACTGCCTAGGGAAGCCCCTCAGCGCCCCCCCAAGCCCAGTCTGCATCAATCAACCGAGGACGCCACTATACAGGGACTCGCCTCGTCGATCAAAATGCTGCAAGAACAGATGACCCACTTGGTCAACGTTCTTGCCAGCATCACGCGCCTTCCAGCCGAACTCGCTACGGCAGCTAAGCAGTCGCAACCTACAGCGACTACCACAGGAAACCCCACACCCCACCATGGATAGACGACCAAATATACAAGGTCTCAAAATCTGCGTCTTCAACGCAGACGGTCTATTCAATCAAGCCCTCGAATTTAGAGAATTCATAAAAGAGGAAAACATTGACGTATGCCTAGTAGCCGAAACACACCTTAAACCAGGGGTAAGGGCATCTGTACCAAATTACAATTGTTACAGACGCGATCGGCCCACTGCAGGAGGCGGGGTCGCAGTATACGTCAAACGAGGCATAGAACACCACCAGGTGTACCCACCAGCAACCCAACAGGTAGAAACGGTCGCAATACAAATAGCCACCGTAACAGGACCCCTCACAGTCGTTGCAGCCTACCGCCCCCCTTCCCCAACGCTTGAAGAGGACGACATAGCTGCATTAAGCCAAATAAGAGGCAAGCTCCTAATAGGAGGAGACCTCAATGCCAAACACGCAGACTGGCACTCAAGAGTAAGTAATAGAGCTGGTCGACAACTGCAACGACTCGCGCGCACGCATCAGTTCCAAGTGTGGGGCCCAGAGGAACCCACCCACTTCCCGAAAAACGGGAACAGGGCAGACGTCCTCGACATTGCGCTCACAAAACACATCATGGGTTTTGTGTCCGCAAGTTCAATGAACAGAATGTCGTCGGACCACAACCCTGTCATTCTCGAGGTCGATATGGGAGAATGGCTCTCTATCCCACAGCTAAGAACCTCACACAAACGCACAAATTGGGAACAGTTCCGCGCCAATATAGCTACAGAACTGACCCAAGCCCCGCCTCCAACAGCAGACACTGTCGAGCAAACGCTGGAAGACCTCACGAAAGCGATCCTGCAAGCAGCTGAGGAAGCCACGCCTGCGCCAGCGGGTCCCCCCCGCCCCAGGCAACTTCCCCAGCACCTGCTTGCACAAATAAGACACAAAAACAGGATCGCCAAAG